>NC_135505.1:41980019-42042519 GCF_052857255.1 Amblyomma americanum
AGTGCAACAAGTAAAACAACCACAGGCTCTCTGTGCACTAGAATGAAAATGTTTATTAAAATTGCACAAAACCTGCATCGCAGTCTTCCTTCTTACAAGCTGTGCTTGTTGGCGTAGCAAATCAACCTTATGCAACTTTTGTCAGCTTTGACAGCAGATGTTTAAAATACACGAACTGCAGTTTGCGTACAAGATCATCAATGTGATGGTCACATCGCGCCACATTTACAATGAGTGACTGTACCTTAGAATACACGATGAAATGTGCCATATCCAAGTTCAAAAGGAACATCCCAAGTTGCACTTGAGAAAAATAATTGTGATTTTTGTTTACAACGAAATTTTCACCATCTTTCTTTAAGTATTTTAACTTCCCTTTATGGGCAATATCAATTGCTTCCCGAGTTTTTCCCAGAAGGGGACTTTTTACCTCAATCAGGATGGCAGGACAACCATTCTTGAACACAACGCCATCAGGGCTGTAGCCAAGCCAAGGGAGGAGAGGGTTCACAAGCAACCCTAGCTTTGTTACAGCATTTGATGTCATTTTGTAATACTCTTCTAGAGCAGGTTCCTCGGAAGCTTTCCCATACCGAGTAGCCTTGTTTCCTCGGAAACAATAGGCGAGCATTGCGGTCACTTTTTGTTCCCGTGACTGGTCTTGTCTGGGTAAAAAGGTGAAATATGCACGGCACTTGCTGCCAGTTATCCGCACTTGCCATTCATTTTGCCACTTAGTAGTATTCTGGGAGTAGGTTTCTTTGCAGATCTTCACTGCTTGTTCTTGAGACACTTCTACATACTTCTCGCAAAACTGTTGATCTGCTTGTGACAGATGACTGTACGAACTTCTATATATTTTAAGTTGAAATTCGTCGGTGAATGCCACGTCATGGAAAGGCATCTGTCTGTATGGCATTACTCTGTCAGCAGCCATGTGGCACACCATCACATGCTCTTTTAATGTTGCGGTGGCATTAGTTTCAGTGGCATCAGTTTGCCGAAACCTTCCGTGAAAGTGCGGCGCAAGTGCACTATCTGGTACTGCTGCCATGAGGCGCTGTCGTAAATCGTGCAGTCTCTGCTCTGTAAGTTGCAGTTGTGGCTGCGCCTGCACATGGCACAAATCCTTCAGCTTTTGTGCTTCGTACAGCGGTTTGGATCTCAATCTTCCCCACGCCCTTTCCATATCCGTGCATGTAAGATGTTCAAGGTTCTGTATGCCGGTCCTGCAGATGAACCAAGAAAAGAACACAGGTGTTACTTTGCTAGTGCTTAAAAATATATCGCTTCTCGTATTCAAAGTAGTAAGACATTTGAAGAAGGTGGTAAAAACTGTGCTTATTACATTTAAGCAGTTCAGCTCATTAACAATGTATTTCTTTGGAAAAATAAAAAAGAAAATTTCTTGCCTGTTCATAAACAGCAGCATTGCAATGATGTGCTTGCAGCGTTGTGATTTTCCTGCTTTGCATGAGCAGTGGCACTGGAAAAAAAAGAGGGATGGATTGCACAATCAAATACTGCAACTGAGCTGCCGCGGTGGCTGTGTGGTCATGATGCTCAGCTGCTGAGCTGAAGAACGTGATTTCGATCCCGGCCGCTGCAGTCGCATTTCGCTTATGTGCGATGTCAGTGCACGAATCCCAGGTAGTAGAAATCACGGAGTGCTCTACTACGGCGTCTCTGATAGCCTTGAGTCGCTTTGAGACGTTAAACCCTACAAACCAAACCAAATACTGAAACTGCTCGCAAACGGCAATGATTTTCGTCCAATTTTGCGTGCATGCCTTTCACCCCTAACGCCTCTGCAAGCGGAAACATCGTTACGGGTGCCGCGAACGTGTACGCACGGTGCCAAAAACGTAGTAAATGTAGAGCACTCGAAGTGGCGTGCTGTAGAGCAAGTGAATTTAAACCATATCGCGGCACTCTTGGCTGTGCGGTTATTTCTGCTCGGCTGCGCTCGTGCGCAAATATCAGTGCTTACTTTAGAATTTCGCTTCATTTCACCCGCACAGCACAACTCGCGTGATTGAGAGAGAGTAATGTGCATTGCCGCTGCTGCATGCACGCGCTTTTCACTGCGATTGGGGCACCGCTTGAGACCTCACTGCCTATGAAACGAGATCGGGCCTCAGTTATCGCAGGGCCGTTTCACATGCTGCGATTGTTGCCGCAGCGCAGTGCGATTTATGCCGTTGTGCGACAGAAATGCGTGTCGTTGTCGTCGCAGGGATACTGCGACAGACTTTCAACAAGGTGGTCGCACTGTCGCAGCGTCGGTGCGGTCGCAGCGAAGGCCACAGTAGTCAGCCTGGTTGTCTGCTTTGAAAAAGCGAAAACTTTTACTGAACATAATACTACATCATGGCTCGATATTATTACCCATGATTACGAAATCAACGCCTGCCACGATATTTGACATTTATTGCAGCCGAAGAATTTTCGGCCACAGAAAGGCCGCACCGACGCTAGGGCGCTGGTGCCGACGGCACCGACTGAATTCATCGTTGTCATGTGAAACGGCGGCTGCGATTACCGTCGCAACGACAGTGCGACCGGGCCGTTTTTTTTTTTCATTCGCGTCGCACCATACTATAATTTGTATGCAAAATGTAGACTCACATACCTGCAACGAGGCATCAATTTCATAAACGCCCTTCACTTCGTGCGGCTTCTGCTTCACGTGCGATGTTTGCAAGCAGAGGCCTTGCACTGTCGCAGACGCAGGGGAGCAATCCTTCAGGCCACAGCAGATCAGGTGGCCGGCGTTGAGGACTTCTTCGCCTTCAATCAAGCACCGGATTCGTCTTTTCTCTTGTCCAATATGTTCCATTATGTCTCCTAGACACAATGGCCGAGCAAACGAAGGTGGCATGGTTGCTAGCGAGCGAAGAGCACAACAAAGAGACCGGCCGTACGCTGCGCTTATGGACTATACCAGCTATGTGGCCGCACGGATCATCTCTCCGGTGGCCATATTGGATTGCCTCGCGCGCCACCTATAGCCCGTGGAACTTCCGAATTCTGTCCGCAACTGTACAATTCAAGTATGCCCACGGTGTCTGTTCCGTCTCCAAGTACTCAGATCCATTTCTTTTTTCCTGACTGTCTCAATCTGTCGCTTTACCTCTGGATCTGTGATCATGACCTTAATGTTATGCCCTTTAAATTGCATTCAGTTTTGCGCATTTGCTCCTTCTTAATATACATATATTACTGCAAACATAGTCTTGCTTATTGTTTATTTATATATTGTCTTTATAACTTATTTATTCATTAATGTGAATATGTTGACTCATTTCAAGATATTCTTATTCATTCACTGTGTATGCATTTATGACCTGTGCATTTGTTTTGTCTTGTGTGTTAATTGCTAGTCGCAGCTGCCGTTGCGAAAATAAGTAGCCCGTGATTTTAGCGGGTACCAAAAACTCTTTTTCATGTGCATGTAAAGTTTTAAAATTCAGAAATATCCCACAAAACAGTTATTTTCTAGCCCTCATGGCGAAGCCGCGCGCTGCAGTGCACAGCGCTTAGAGAGAATCCGGTACTGGCAGTACCAGGGACACGTGTTTTTCTGCGAGCATTTTCAATGGGCTATCCGTGGCTGCCGCCGCTTGCAGCCCGCTTTTTTTGACGACCTCCCTAGCTTGCATTGCAACCTCCTTCTCCCGGCACCCCGCGAGGAAACGCGCGCGTGTTTACCTCTTGCCCTTTTCCCCTCCTTCCTGGCACACGAGGGGCCCTTCAAATTACTATCCTTTCAATCCTCCCCCCTCCCCCCTCTCAACGCGGCGCCTTATCACAGAGAGGTTAATGCCCGCGCCGCATACCACCTTTACCCCATCGTCCGAAGGAACGAAATTCTTTTCTCTTGACAATGCGAGCTTCTTGAGGCTTCTGTGTTCTGTCCACCCTCTGCCCGCTACTCACGGCTTGCCGCGCCCCACTGCAACCTCTACTTCGGGTGACTGACGGAGCACACAGCCCTTCGGACTCTTTTTTTCCCTTCTGCAGTTGATAGTTTTTAATAGGTATCGCCAACCATTTGGGACCATCTGGTTGATACGTGAGTACGTTTCCTGTATATTTATTTTAATTTTTGTAGGTATTGCTTCGCACGTACATAAACTCGCGACCCGCAATCTGCAGAATACACACCGTTATGAGTTAGCTCACGGAACACTTTCAGCAAATTTGAAAATTGGCTTCTGGAGCCACAGTAAAGCATTTTATGGCATCGCATTGTCAGTAATGTAGCACATCAGAACACAGCTAAGAAGACCTAACTAGCCGGTTGGTTAACAAATATAGACTATTTAACCTTTTCCTGATTACTGTTAGACTACTTAATTATTGAGAGGCGGTAAACTCACCTTCAGTAATATTCAAATCAGTTTTTAAAGTTTCAAAACGCGCTTACCCTCGGCGCTTTGGCTAACAACTTTTGGCTGTTTTTTTTGCTATTTTGGCTGGAGAAGTTGCTTTGCCTAGAAGCTTCCTGAAAGCGCACGTAATTTGGCGCGATGTAGACAAATATATGTTGGGCCAGAGCGCCCAGGGTAACCGCGTTTTCGAAATTCAATATCTGATATGGATGCTACTTACGGTGGGCTACACACCTCTCAGTAATTACGAAGCTTAACAGTAGTAGTTAAAAACTTAACTGGTCAAAATTAATTAAGCGGCCTACCAATTAACTGCTTTTAACTGTGATTTATTGCATTAAACCACTGTCAAACTTATGCCGAAAAAGTGCTCTTCTAACTCATAAAGCCTACTTTAAAAAATTTGCATAATGTCAGGTGAAACACCCCCTGTAGATGAATTTTTATGCCTATATTCTATCGCTGACTGCTCATGACTTTATTCAATTGCAGAAACTGATTGGTCTTTGCGCACATGTGGACGTTACATATCATTCAAGAAATTCATCCTTGTGTGTGGCATTTCTGTTTAGATGGGATACAGCTTTCATGGGCCGCTTCACTTTTGCTCCTTTTCCTATTCACATCTTGAATGACAGCAAACCGATGGGTCCTTGTGCACCGGCGGACGTTCCATATAATTTTTGAGCTGTACATCTTCGGCGAAGTTCTCTCGAAGCAGAGATTTTGCGCAATAGTCGTACAGTTGAGTAGAATTCTGAAAGGAAAAAAAAGTTTAAAAAGTATTGACAAAACAAATAATCTTTTTTCAGCCGAACATTCAGAGACCAACGCGGTTCCCTCTTGAAGGGCGACTGAAATGCGAGCCAGTAGCAGCAAGGAAAGGACTTCGCTTTCATTATGTTAATACATGGCGAAGTATATCATACGGGCGATGTAACCCCTTTGCGTGACTGCGTTCACGTCGCGCCTTCGAGCGTGCGCGCGGCGACGCGGCTTCCGGTTTTCGTCCGGCGGCCGCCGGCGACCGAGGAGGGCACCATTCCTTCGGCCGGTATGTTCAGTCCCTGCCTCCCAGAGAGATGGAATGCGCGGTCAAGTCTGTGACGCCGCTTACATTGGCGGAACCGGAAACTTCAGATGTAGGCTCAGAGAGCAACAGAATGACGTCGCGAACGGCCGCTCCACATCTAATGCTTTGGCGGAACACAGCGTATCAACGAGACACACCATCGATTCGGACGAACCATCAGTCATCGCCACAGAGAAAAACTTATCACCGCGCCTTCTTTTAAAATCTTTTCATATAGAAAACATGAAGCATGCTCTTAACAGGACACGCGAAAATCTTCCAGAGATCTACAATCGGACATTACGCAATTTTAACCGCACTTAAGCCACCGTCCTTCCATGCGGCGCTCTCAATGATCAAGGGACCCGTACATGCCCCGAAAAGTCGTATTTCCTTTTCCTCAATACTTTTGGCGAGTGTATGTTTATTTCTACAATGTTCGCTCCTTGCCACACGGTATTCCGTCAAACTCTGGACTATAGCTCTCATAAACGATATTACCAACAATATTGAGTGTAACATAAAACTTTTCGCCGATGATTGCATTCTGTACAAAACGATAAAATGCTGAAGACCACCTTATGCTAAGCAGCTCTCTTAACACAATTGTGGAATGGTGTAACACTTGGCAGATCACATTAAACAACCAAAAATCCGTTTGCATGACCGTCACCAAGAAAAAACAGCCATATAACTAAGCCTACAGTATCAGTGAATCAATGTTTCAAGGTTCTCTGAACATAAACACCTAGGGTTAGCTTCTGACCTAAGATGGGACGCGCATATCGCTAATGTTACCTCTGATGCCTTGCGAAAGCTGTTCGTCCTTTGAAGATGCTTACGTCTGGCCTCTCGAAACACCAATTTTTTTTGCATACACTACCCTAGTAAGGCCAATTTTAAAATACGCAAGCACTGTTTGGTTCCCTCGATCAATCACTTACATCACTCGGCTTAAGAGAGTGCAATGAAAAGCTGTAAGATTCATTGATAACAAACATAAACCCTCTGAATCCTCTACCGATCTTGCCGCATCATCTAGCCTGCCATCAATATTATCAAGGGCAAAAGAATCTCCCCTGATGCTTTAATATCAATTATTACACAACAGCTACAGCATAGATGTCTCTAAATATGCATCCTTGTCACAGTCACGGCAATCCCAGCACAGGCATGCGCACACGCTAACTCAGTACTCATGCCGAACGAACTCTCTCAACCATTCTTTCTTTTCTTTAGCCATTAGCGAATGGAACCAACTCGATCCATCGAATACGATGTCGGACTCACTATCTTCCTTCACCTCAAGATTAGTAGAATGTAACAAGAGTCAGTAAAGTGCCAATAGTCCTACATTTTACCAGATGACTGCCCAACATTTAATTAGTGACATCTCTTGATACTATGTGATTTTTAAGAATGATTGCATTGTCTATTGTCACCCGTTACCTTCCTTTTCTCTTTCTTCTAGTTCCTATTGTTAACTACTTCAAATACTAGCATGCTGGCTGGCATGAACGATGGCTTCTGTACTTGTTTTCTTATTGTCACAGTTCTGAATCTTCAGAGTATTGTTTGGTAACCTGCCTACTAGTAGTTATCTAACACATATTGTAAATGAGAGTTCTCTTTTTTGTTGTTCTGCTTGTATTTTTCTTCTGTGTTTTGAACTTTATATTGGACTCATTGCCCACCTGCTACGATCTCTTAATGAGACTGGCAGTATTGTATCGAAATAAACAGACAAAAAAGGAGGAAATTTTAGCGCCGTTCGTTTCTGCCCCTGTGCAACGCTGTGGGTAGGGAGAGCGACGAGCCGACGTGGCCTTGACAACAAACAGCCCAGCAAGCCGGCCGGTAGAGCGTTTTCTTCTCCTCTTTTTTTCTTTCGCAGCCTGGACGCGAACAGCTGCGGGAACTGCAAGGAAAAAGGGCGAAGAAAATCTTTTTTTCGTCATGTGACCGAAGAAGCTGGATTTCGGCGGCATTGGAAGCCGGAGCTGAAGGCAATCTCTGCTACTGGCATGGCCAGCATGGCCGCGGTATGTTAGGACGTTGGGCGCAATTTTCCTTCATGTCAGGCACAATTCGGGGTTTCGACGGACGTTTTGTCTGCTGCCTGTGGCTGCTTTAAGTCCGGTCATGTCTATTTCCACTGTTCCGTCTGTGGCTAACATGTTCCTTTCACAGTGCTTGCTGCGAAGACGGATTTAGGTTGCAACGATTTGGCGTGTGCGACTTCGTGAGGCCACAACGAGGGCGGATCGAGCACGCGTGAAGAGTGCAGAGTTGCTTCCATTTTGACTTTGCGTCGATACTTATGGTTTACGGTTTATGGGTGTTTAACGTCCCAAAGCGCGTCAGGCTATGAGGGACGCCGTATTGAAGGGCTCCGGAAATTTCAACCACGTAGGGTTCTTTTACGTGCACTGACATCACACAGCACACGGGCTTCTAGAACTTCGCCTCCATCGAAATTCAACTACAGCTATTTGCTGTCGATACGTACATGTAAGTCATCGTGTAGTGCATGCACAAGCATAGAAAGTTGGTCTTATTGACGTGAGTTCATCTTGAAAACCGCGCTAACGATGCACAACACGAGCGCCTTCGTCTTTCTGGTTCCGTTCAGCAAGACGAAAATTTGACGACTTAGTAAGTATTCATCATTTTTGCTCACAGCGCAACAAAAAAGGGACACGAGGCTAACGATAAACACACACAAGCGCTGACTATTCATTGTTTTTTTTTTATTGAACGAAAGGAGTATATATACAGACAATGAAAGACTGATCAAGACAACAAAAATTATCTGGAAGGCACATGGGAGGTCAGATAACTCAATTCCCTCTCGTATAATGTATATATACGCCTTTCCATCTTCAATATAAGACCAGTTGATAGTCAGCGCTTGTTTGCGTTTGTCTTTCGTCTCGTGTCCCATTATTGTTACGCTGTGAGCAAAAATGATATTTCTCGTCCCTTCTTTTGCGCAGTTATCAAGACGAAGCTGGGTGATTCCACGCGAGTTCAAACTGGCTAAATATTTCAAATAAGTTTTCTTGATTCAATACGCCACCAGTGAATTTTGTTTTGTGAAAGTGCTAATATTTCAGAAGAAAAAAATGTAAACGACGCCGTGGCAGAGGCAGAGTTTTTAAGCACAGCTCATTTTCGCAAATTTGCAATGACGTAAGAATGTAGACTTGACAGCCATGATGGATATATTTGTCGAGCTAAACGCTTAGGTGAGAACGAATATGTCAGGCTTATTTCCGCAATTTTGAGGAAGTTGTTTGCTGGAAAAAATTTAGAAAACGACACGTCTCAAAACAAAACTTTTTAAATAATTTTTTTCTCCGCAAATAATAAGCATACTTCCTTCAAATTTGCACAATGAATAAGCATTAAGGTGCTAAAAGGGCCGACCAACTTTCATTGTTATATAATATACGGAAGTGCAAGAAGTATTGCCCTAAATTTGGCATTTTTTAACATTGCAGTGTTCTTCAAAAATCCGAGTACAAAAAACCGCATCTCCAATTTTTCTTAAAACTCTGAAAACAAGTCTCGAGAAGGAGGTGAAAAGAAAACTACGAAAAAACATGTTGCATTATTTTGTTTCCAACAATGTTATCCAAGCTCGAACTTGTAGTTTTTTTCAGCATCAGCAGGAGCGCCTAAATAAGGGGACGGAACCTGCAAACACGCCCTCCGCTGCTCCAAAATTTTCCTTGATCCGAACGCTGAGACCTTTTTCATGAAGAGAGAGCATACCTAATACATTTTGCGGACAAACACTGATCTCTTACGTAAGCAGGATTCGGTAATGCCGTTATCGCAGGGTGCAGGTAACAAAAGGGAGTGCGGCCCTTAGGAATGCATCTAAAGAAAAGATTTGTATGTAATTATATTACTGCACAATGCATCTATGAAGCTGTGTGTGTCTCCACGCCATCGCTTTATTGTTTGACTGCAGGCATACTGTGGCTAATTTGCTTTTCTAATTCGCGTTTGAATAAAAATACATTTTGGATTCTTTTTCAGCCGCTGTTAATTTATCCTGATTGGTTATGCTTGTATATCCTGGATTGGTGATAGCTATACTGCAGTAGGCATTCCTTCAACTTATGTACAATTTCCTTTAAGCTTTTGCTTATGACAGAGCCTCCAAAATGCCTATGGTAAAAGCCTATTTTAAAGAATATGGAATAGTAAAGCACCTCTGGCAAGCAGATATTGGGGTGTTTAAAAAAAACAGTGACTTTGAAATGATGCTGCATACTTTCATGTTCAGTTCTACTATGTAGTTGGCTTATTTTTATTGAAAGACAACCTTATAGTTGCACTGTGCAGTCAAAAAATTACATTGAGAACTTTTGTTTACCTGCACTCAGCGAAAGCAGGGCTACTAAATTCTGTTTAGGTTACAGATTGGTGTCAGCCCACAACAAGTATTTGGTATGCTTTGTCTTGATGGAAAATGTCTCAGTGTTGGGATCTGGGGAAAATTCAGAGCAGCGGAGGGCGGTTGCATCTTCCGCCCCCTCATTTAGGCGCTCTGGGTGATGCTCAAAAAGTACAATTTTGAGTTTGAATAAAGTTGTTGGAAACAAAATGTTTCATGAGTTTCAAGAAAAATTACAGATGGGGTGTTATTCCCTTTGATTTTTGAAAAACAGTACTGTATTCAAGAATGCCAGATTTAGGGCAATACTTCTTGCACTTCCAAAAATTATGCAACAATGAAAATTGTTACACTTCTTTAGCACCTCAGTGGTTATAAGTTATGCATTTTTGAGCGATACGTGTTGCATATTTGTGCAGAAAAACAATGAAATTAACCTCGTTTCAGATTTGTGTGTTTTCGAAATTTTCCCAATAAGCAACATCCTCAAATAGGCGCAAATAAGCTCGACATATTCTGTCTCACCTGTACATTTAGCATAAATAATAGATACATCATGGCTTTCATATCTATATACGTACGTTATGCAAATTACTGAAATTGAGCTGTACTTGAAAATGCTGTCTCTGCTATGATATCGTTTATAACTATTGTCTCCTCAAATACTAGTATTTTCACAAAACGAAATTCACTGTTGGCCTAGTGAATATGCGCATAATAAGTAAAAAACGATATATTTAGGCAGTTTAATCTCTCATAGATTCACCCAGCTATCAGAGCGGTAAGCTATGCGTCTAAAGTGATAAATACGTACATGACCCTTTCAGCGCAGCGATTAAGCATCGACCGCTTTCGCTGCCGTAACCTGGAGCCGAGAAAGCGTGAGTACTGCGTCTCGTGTTTATTGGGCGTCTTGTACGCTTGCATTCAGCCATGTTTTTTTGTGAAGTTCTGTGAAGTTAATGTTTGTTCTTTGTTTTGTACAGTTAGTTTTACTCGGGAAAATATTTTTATTTTATTTGAACCTTATGGTTTATGCTTCATGGGGCTTGACGTTCCAAAGCGACTCAGGTTACGAGGGGCACCGTAGTCGAATGCTCTAGAAATTGCGATCGCCTGTACGTGCCCTGACAACGCACAGTGCACGGGCCTCTAGCAATTAGGTGAAGCCGAAATCAGTCTGCCGCAGCCAGGATTGAACCTGCGTTTTTCAGGACAGCAGCCGAGCACCATAACCTCTGGGCCAACGCAGCGGATTTGAACCATCTTTTTACTGTCATTGTAAGGAAGCTGCTCGCCTCGAATGCCGTGATTACATTGCAGCACGCTGGGTAAGTTTTTCGGGCGGTCCAGACGATCACCGAAATGATTTCTTTTTTTGCTATTTGTATGTTCAGGCGGGGACAATCCATTTCGGCGGCAGCCAATTAGTGGCGAGGGATGGCAAAATTTTGCCTAGCGGGGCCTCTCCTGTGGTCCCGAAAATGTAGCATTGCTGCTTTGCGCTGGTAAATAGAAATTGGCAGAACACCTCTCTTATGTCTTGCTAGCTCCTGAAGAGACAGGCTGCGCATGCTGTTTCAAAAACAATGCTTTGTGGTATGAACTCGAAAATGTAGGAGTAAACGCAATCGAAAATTCGTCAAATACAAAGGCAACTTAGACCGTAATTGTTCGTTTACCACCGTAATAAACAAGTGCAAGAAACAAAATATTTGCTTAGTGGTCACGTCGGGGAAGAGGTACAAGTTATCAAACTTGAGCCAGTATTGGTGACTGTCCGCAAAGAGCAACGAATGTGCTGCAAAAGGATTTGTTCCAGACCTAGTTGGTGGTTCAGGATGCAATGGAACTACAGCCAACAAATAAGCACCACACATAAAGAAAATACGCACACAAGGCTGACTAAAAACTGAGCTTTACTGATGCCAAAACGGGCACATACGTAGTGGAATGAGGGAGAGAAGGATAACAAAGGAGAAGGTAGGCTATATAAAAGCTGGAAATAAGAAGTAGTTGCCTCACAGAATAAAATCGCAAAACATTGAGATGAGACCACCTAAATCCGGCGCTTACACCAAGCAGATACAAGGTAGAACAAGTAAGAAACAAACAACTAGGGCAAATAAAGACAAGAGAACATTGAAAGAAAGTTACAAGCTTGCGGTCACAGTTCAGGCACGTCAATTGAAGGATGGCCTAGGCCTAGAAATAATAAAAGTGACCAAGATATTTGAATTCCTTATCGGTAAGCGCAACGGACGAAGTACTAATGCAAGCCTCCTTTTCACTGCCTCTAATAACCCTGTCACACGGGCACTTGTAAGTCCTTAGAAATTAAGGTCCTTTGCCCCAAAGGCGCGTGACGCGCATCTACACGGCAAAGCGTCAAGACCTTTGCGATAAAGTTCCGTAGCAATAAAGGCGGCCGTCAGCGGCCTTAAAGTTGCTTAAGGGAGCAACCCAGACAGCAGCGCCAGCTAGCGAGCTCAAAGAATAAAAAATTGACGCAATTTTAGTTTTGAAACCGTAAAAATATCTAATTTATCTTATTCAATGGTTGATTTTGCGTTACAGTGCACTTAACTGTAGAGGAGGCTATGACTAAAGACATCCACACTGCTAAGAAAGGACGAACGCTTTTCAGCAGCCGCATCGACACACACGTGCTTGCGCATTTCGCTTTGCTGTTTTTTCTTCGTTTGCTCTTTGTTGAGTGCGTGTTTTGAGTTTGCTTGTGTGCACAAAGACACAAGCAACAAAGCACGCTTCTTGAACACAACGAGGAGCCGAACGGAAAAGTGCGCCTACCGTGGTCGGACAGAGAACGATGAAAAAAAAAAAAGAAACTTTGTTTTAAAATATCCGTTTCTAACCGTCAGAACGCTCGTTTATTATCGTGATAGCTACTTTTTCCAACATAAACGAATGCACTCTTATCTGAAGTGCTACCGTCTGCTTTAATTTCATAATGTTACTAGCGTCGCTTCACACACAGCGGTGACTTTTGGCATTCACGGAGGCCGTGTTCTAGCTCCTTTTCGGTTTTCCTCCTTTAGTGCAATAAGACAACTTTACGGCAAAGGCCGAGAAGAAGTCCCGTGTGACAGGGGTATAAGACTCCGCGTGTTAACTCGTCATTCATTATCGCTAGGAAATCAGAATCCTGCAAGAGGGGACTCAGCCGCATGGTTGAGAGTGCTTACAATGCTGAGGTAGGTTTCTCCCTTAAACAATATTTACCCGCCTTGCATGTTCCATCGATCGTTCATTAAAAACAGCTACTAGCAGCTCCAATGGACATTATCCCCCAAGACTCCGGAAACGTATAGACACTCCCTTCCGGGGATGAGTCAGCTGTTACCCCATTTGGTCGCCATTGTATGCCGCTTTACAAAGGCATTCCCAACAGCTGAATGTCAGGCTCATCCAGAGAAGGCAGTGTCTGAAAGCCAAAGGTCATTATTTCATACATACATGGGCTTGCACACAATCTCAAGAAGATTGCTGTAAGGTGTGGCATGTCAGTGCTCTTTTCCAAGCCTAGGGAAGCTATATCCATGTGCACGTAATTTAACAACAACAAAGTGCAGCTCAAATGTGACAGGCGACTTCAAAAGCCATACACATCTTGTGGGGCCTGTGTGGTCTACATGTTTCCTGTGTTGTGCGAGAGAGAGTAAATGACCGGTAGATGTCACGAACATGCGATGGAATATGCGAGGTCAGTAAATAATTCTTTGGGGAGAAACCTGCCTCAGCACTGTAGCCCCCTCCTGCTAGCCTATAGCCAGAAATAATGACGAGTT
This sequence comes from Amblyomma americanum, assembly GCF_052857255.1. Classification (NCBI taxonomy): domain Eukaryota; kingdom Metazoa; phylum Arthropoda; class Arachnida; order Ixodida; family Ixodidae; genus Amblyomma; species Amblyomma americanum. Next base: position 41,993,703 of record NC_135505.1, read on the forward strand.
AACATGCGAAGACTTTGAGGCAGTGGCAATTGCTGATCACAAAGAGGCTTGCATCAGCCCTCGGTCCGTTACAATTACTGATAAAGAATTCAAATATGTTGGACATTTTAAGCATCTTTAGGGGTAGGCCATCCTCCATTTGACATGTGCCTGAACTGCGGTCGTGCGCATATAATTTTTTTAGTGTTCTCTTGTTTTTACCTTTTCTGTTTGTTTGTGTTTTACACCCTTGTTTACCCTATTTTTGCTTAGCATCCCAGAGTGTTGCTTACATTCCCGGATTTTTGTGGTTTTATCTTACTTTTTTTCGATTTAACCCTGGGACACGACTACTACTTATCACATACCTTCCGCTTTTGTTACCCTCCTCTCTCTCATTACACTCTGTGTGCCTTTTGTTGCACCAATAAAGGTTAGTTGTTAGTTACCCTTTTTATGTATTCTTTATTGTATGACCTTCATTTGTAGGCTGTAGTTTCCTTGCATAATAAATATGCGACTTCTTTCTACAAACAGAAGAAATTTATCATCTAGATTTCTGGTGTCTTCATAATGACGCAAACTGTAGAAATTTAGCTGAATACATCCATGCAGTCGGTTTTGTGGGCGGTAATTTCATGCATAAATGTTACAACCATATGTCTCATTGCCTGATAAAGGCTTCATGATACCTGCAGTGAACTAGAATATCATCTCGAGGCGCAAAAGGCTCCACGCACGCGTCCCATCCTCGCATGGATGTCCTGAGGTGGCGACATGCAATTTTACCTACTACTGTGGTTTGGCAGTCTATGGTTTCTGGGACTTTTGCACACACACTAATTGTACATATCGAAATAATCATTGTTGCTATCTAAACACTTCCACCTTAGACGTGCGATTATTCATTCGTTTCATACTGCTGGTAGTGACATGCAGGTAAATCAGTTTAAGCATCGCGTATTACATCGCGCTACGATATGCTCAGTAGCATATCCAATTGCCGACGGAGGGTAAAGAAAGAGTGATTTTGCCTTTCCACTTCAGTGCAAAATTGGTCACTTTAAGGTAAGTACAGTGTGCTGAGAAAGAACAACTTGTCCTCAGACAGAAGGGAAGTATACATGACTGATTTTGATATATCTAGCTGTGTCTACGTCCTTTAACAGTGTGGTCACGAAAATCAGTAAACAGTTTTGAAGGGCAGTTTGTCAGTATGCCAAATGACACGCATGTTCATTTCACCTGGGCCGAACTCGTTCCGCCTTGCGTTCCACCAAGCAAGCGCAGCATCAAGTGTTCCGCCACCTCATACTCAAAAGAGATAAATTCAAAATGAGGCACACAACTTCAAACGATGGTTTCTCTCATATGTATAGAGTGTGTTCAATGTTAAGATTTACTTATTTCCTTAAACACTGAGTGATGCGTGAAGGCCAGGAAATGAAAAACAGTTATGTGACTAGGGGTGCATACAAGATTGTAATTGTCACCGTCGGGCACATAATTAATTCTAATATATTCGTGAACTTTTCATCCACTGTGGCTATCGTAATTGTTGTGGGTTTCTCAGAAGGCACAGGCCGCTAACCACCACGGGTTCGGGCTTCGAGCGAGCCAAGGGCCCCGATCAGCCATCATTACACGCACCCTGGGGCACCGCTGCGGCGAACTCAATATCTGCAGAGAGGAGATCGACTGGCCGCAAAGACACAGACCTCCAGGTTCACAAAGGAGACGTTTATTGACGCTGTCCTCAAGCGGTACACAGACTCAACAGTCACCCCGTCCCGGGGCGCACGAGGAGCAAGGCTCCGCTGTGCGCTCGGAGCGACAAGAGCAATGTGCGCCACTAGCACGCCGCTGCAGGCAATTGTCCCCTCGGCAGTGCTGTGATCTCTCTCGTGTCGGCCGTTGGGCCGTTTTCGAAGAGGGCCGTCAACGCAAGGTGCGCCTGTCGGAGGTCGTCGGACCCCTGGACAGGCTCGAGCCGCTGCAGGTCGAGGATCCTTGCTGGCGAGCTCGAGTATGCACTGGTCCGAATAGCACAGGCCGGCCCGGACAGACAGTAGCGTACGCAACTTACGCTGTCTCGGAGGGGTCTACCCCTGGGCTCCGCTTGGACGGGCGTGCGGCGTGCAGCTGCCCAAGCGGGTCCTGAATTCCCGCCAAAAGGCACCAGTGGAAAAGGCCCTTGGGAAGCCGGGGTGGAACTGCGGCCGAATGACAGTGATTAGTCACCCGGCCACCTCTCCCTCGCCTCAGGCGGGAGAAAGGGAAAGAGGAGAAGAACGCGGGATGCCGGCAACTGCCACGCAAAGGCAACTGCGGGAATCCCGGATTCCCACAATGTTTATATTGCAAAGAGAAGTGGTCGCACTTCTGTCTACTGCAGTGGGTAGCAATCCTCTGGAGCACTCTTGTTTTGTGGTATTTTCTCTTGAAGTTTCCACTGATTTTGCATAGTTATGCATGCAAGGCAGCGGTACACCACTCGGATCCTAACTGACGCAGTAGTTGCAACGGGCAATACGGCCATTTTGGTAGGCGAAAGGTAAAGGGAAACAGTTGTCAGCTACACTGGTCGCTCTACGCCGCTGGCAGACTAAACGCTGAGTCATGCTGGGAGGAGTGTCGCGCCGATCCTCTACAATAGACTAATGAAGCTGAAAATGTGGACGCGGATATCTCGGAATACACATGTGCCCGAACCGTACAAAATGAAATTGTGTAGAAATAGACTCCTTCCTAATTTCCGATACAAACGTTTCCTTTAACAGGGGTCATTGAAGAGTTGATTATTCGATTTTAGTTATAGTTAGGTTCCTGACTGTGACAATTAAATATCATCTCACTTTGCCTCACCTTGGTTGCATACCTTATGCGTGGAAGTGGACTTCACGCACCACTCACGGTTTATGGGTGTTTAACTACCCAAAGTGACTCACGTTATGAGGGACGCCGTAGTGAAGGGTTCCGGAAATTTCGACAACCTGTGTTCTCTAACGTGCACTGAGATTGCACAGTACACGCAGGCACCACACAGCACTAAGTGCAGATATATTTATAGAAGTCTATAAATCTAAATTCCGAACACTCGGCGTATTAAAAATTTTCTCTGATGAAGTAGACAGCTTGTCTTTTCAAATGTAGGGCATCAAGTCAATATAGCACCTTTAGCTGTTAAAGCAGTGCTAGCATCACTCCTCCCCCCGCGGCAATTATATGTCGTTTATGATGCCTCAGCATGCAGTAAAAACATTCATTAGAGCAAAAGCATCTAAGTAATCATCGAGGGTAAAGCGAACTGCTTTCGCGTAACTGTCGCATCAGATGTCTGATTGTACCATACTTCTTTACATGCAGTTCAATTTAAATGCAGTGCTCTACAAAAGGTACGCCTAAGGAATCAAGGAAATAATGAAAGCGATGAAGTCTGGTTTATTAAAAGTGCACTGAGCTGTGTTTAACGCTGGCAAAATTTAAGCTTTGCCCCTTAACGAAATTTGGTGCTAGCGGGGCTTAAGCTTTTCGTAAAAAAATGCAAGCGTGCTGTCGCATAAAATGTTGCAACCCCAGCTCCAGCTTGCTCGCAGTGTTCTTGGCATCCAGGCTCTATCTTCTACTCTCTTTTAATGTGGCCCATGATATGAAGTACAAAAAGTATGGTGGAGCTGCCATAAAAAAAAAAACGTAAACCAATAAGCTCCTGCCTGTGCCACAACGTATAACAGGCTTAGGATATGAAGTACAATGTCGGAACGCGATTCCAACAGGCAAAAAAATTCATTAAAGACTATTGCCTATCCGTTCTCTGTGATGCCCAGTGGGCTCAGCCGCCGCGCTGCAGCATGAAAGAGAGCAGCAGCGCTTCAGGTGGCTTTCCAGAGAGTAACGGGCTGCCGTAAAGGCAGACGCGCCCTCCCGGTTGAGCCACTGTAATATATTCTAGTTCACTATATTGATATTATTGCAGCTGTTACAATGCCGCATGTGAAATAAAAAGCTGCGGCTGTCTAGACAGTACTTCTGTGGAGTAAATTTATATAAGCAGTCCAGCTTAAATTGTATTACATATTTATAGTGATAAAATGATTGTATGCATTTTTCAGAGGATGACCTACATCATCGTGTTCATAATTAATGCAGGTTGCCAGCTTCTGGTTTTGCTGCTTGCCCTACAAACAGTGCCACTGCCACCACTGGCCCAGGCCGTGGCCCTTTTTGCACTTGGAAAAGCTGGGGAAGCTGGGATTTCTTCAGTGAGTGCATCATTTGGAACTTTCTTACAGATTACTGAACATCTGATACACCATTAACACTTTCAACACTTTGCTTTTGAAATGAGCAATGTTCAGGTGTTTGTATGTGAAGACTTCTGCTTGCACAATAATTGTAAAAGATGGCTTTGTGAAATGCTCATTGAACCATACAACTCAGCAGTCCTGTTTCCTTTTGGTCAGAGTGACTGAAAAACTATTGGTACCGTAGTCGCTATGTCAGCACAATGAGCATTAGAGCATGGTCTTGCGTTACCAGCTTGTAAGAGCTGATGGAAAGTTCGCAGTGGAAGTACCAGTTAGTTATTCCCTGTAATTTTTTTCGGTACTGTAACGTGCTTCCATAATACTGTGGTCTGATGGAGGATATGAACTGATAGCAGTGTGAACTAATATTCGGCACATAGAGACTAAAACCTCTGCGTTCTTTCATTCACAGTTTATGAATATTGGATTCTGCTGCTTTTTATGTCTTTGTGATTGTGAAAATGTACACTTGAGCATTACAGGGACACTTACAATGAATTGAAGTCTACCTGCATTAAGTCTAAGTAATTCTAAAGACAACGAGAGCACTCTCATAAAGATGGCTATTTCTTAATTACCAAAGAGGAGTGTATAATTTTTAAATATCAAAATAGTAAAGTTTTATAATTGATTTAACTTAAAAAATGGTTCTACTGTTAAAAACTACAAGATGTGCATCATATCAAAAGCCAGAATCTTTGTAAATATCATTAAGATATTTGTGGTCTTCTAAAAATCAGGATTTTTCTTCGATCATTGAGCGGTGTCGGTTTCACACGTTTTCGAATTGTTCGACAGCGCTCTCCCCATCATCAAATTTTTTGGCATCTGGCTTAGGTTTAACACATTAGAAAATTTTTACATGAATTTTTTTGAACAAGTTGGTTATGGATGAGATTAACGCTAGGACGTTTGGCTTAGAATGATCCATCATTGACAGTGTCAAGGAATGATGTTTTGGGTGAACTTTTACTTCTTTCACTCTTAGCTTTCCAGATTGTGACCAATATTACCACAGTGCTCCTTTATCTTGACGAGGTAATCTGTGTTTTATTGCTATTTCTACTCAGTCATAATACCAGCCATAAATTGTTTCCTTGAAAAACCCTGCGTTTCTGCTTTCTGGTTAACCAAAGCTTTGGCACTGTTACTCTAAAGTAATCACTGTAAACAGACACACAGTACATTGGTTGTGACAGAGCAACTGACTGCAGGTGCCAGAGAGGTCAATAAATATTACAGTCAAAGGTAAAAAAAACATCAGAAAAGAGAGCAATTACTTTGTATAGCCTGCCCCCATTGAGTGCACCCACCCTATCACATTTTATGAACACCCTCCCCCCGCCTACACATAGCTTAGGCCCACGTGCTTTGCACTAACATTTTAGAATAGGTAAGGGCAGGCGTTATCAACTGAAGGCTTTAACCGTTGTAGAGGTGCAGTTCCAAGTGTGGGCTCACCGGGCAAGAAAGTGCACTACAAAAAAATTCACCATAATGCTGATTTTATGTGTGGTGTGCAAAAGTGAAGTAACAGAGCATTGCAATATCAAAGTAAACTAGCTACGTTGTGGCACTAAGGCGGAGAAAACATTTTGTGCAGTCATTTCACTGCTGATGGCTGCCCAGCCATATGCAGATGTTCTTCAGTGTGACAAGCGCCCCAAAAGAAAGCCTCTGATTGCTATTTGATGGTCATTTTATCATGTAATCTGACTCGTCACTACATCCTTTCTTGCAGCCTGTAGCTAGATATAACCCGAGGACGAGGCGCCAAATGGCCGTTAATTGCTGTCCTCCAACCAATGGCGTCAATCGATTCTCACCACGACTTGGTTAATCTCCTTCGACCGGCTAGTGTGACATCGCCATGGGGCGGCAGATGAAGAGGGATAAACCAGGGCTTAATCAGCCTAACCGTGACATCAGAAGAGGTTAGTATCATTGGTTGAAGGGCCTTTTTCGAGCGGCATTTTTCCGCTTTTTTCTTGAGTTGTCTCTGGCTGTAGCATGCTCTGATGGTACTCTCGTAATTTTTAATAACAGAAAAAGAGGAGCACTCGGCAAAAAAGAAAAAAAACAAAGACGTTTCGGGGCCCGTACGGGTCCCTTGTTCACAATGGCAGCGGATCACTTCACATCCAAACGACACCACATGTTTTAAGCCGAACGAGGGGTAATCTTCTTGAGATTTACGCATGCTCATTACGCCACCTGCAACGTACATAAATCACCACCTTCTCCCATCCGCTGCCATTGTGACTAAGGGACCCGTACGGGCCCCGAAATGTCTTCGTTTTTCCCTTTCTTCGTTTTTGGTGAGTGCTCCTTTTTTGCTATTATTATGTTCCCTCCACGCAAGAGGGGATTTCGTGAAAGACTCGACTACGTTGCTCTCCACGGAAAATATGGGCAAGCCGTGATAACGAAGATCCGGAATTTCTTCACGCTCAAGACAACTTTGGCATCTCTTCTGTGCCATCTGCACTTCAATTTGCGCTGCAAGAACCACGGCCGTATTCCCAAGTCCCTTAGAATGCCACTTCGGGTCTGCACGCCTTTTGAAAGGCAAGTGATAGCGCAAGCTGAGAAGCGTCTACTACAAGCCCTTATAATGGATACCAGATGCACCAACAAGCACATAGAAAACGATGTTTTCTACGCACAACGCATGCTGGACGATTGCCGCAATAGCGATTTTCCCAGCGTCCTGCTTCACGCCAAGAGTGCTGCTGCCATGTCCCGTCAAGAGAGATGTAGAGCTCAAGAAGCCAAGTTCTGTTCTTTGCTGGATTACAGCCTCATTTCTCGTGCTGCATTTGGGATACACAACCTATCTTCCCACCGCCTGGACCCAGCAGAATTGAGCCTTCTAAGCCAAGTTCTTAATTTCAATACCGGCGCCCAGCCAAACGGGGGTACCCAAACGGGGGAGGGGGGGCCTGCGCTGTGGAGCAGGCAGTCCACAAGGTTGACCCCGGTAAGCAGGAAGAAGCCCGTTGCCGTGCCATCGGGGTACTTTCGAAGCATTGCGGGAGGAAAAGAGAAACGTTGACATCCCCTGAAATGCGTGCCTTGAAAAGGCTCCAAGGGAACGAAGACATTGTCGTCCTGCCTGCTGACAAGGAGAATTCAACGGTCGTTCTCAGCCAATCGGACTACATCCAAAAAATGATGGCGTTTCTCCAGGGCGAGGCGAAGTACGAAAACGTGAGACGTCACCCCACAAAGCAGGTAGAGACAGAACTTCAAAGTCTACTTTCCGACGTCTTCAAGTTCATCCCACAAGAACAGGCACCTCTATTTTCGGCTGCTGTGCCACAACGGTTCGGCACCTGCTATATACGGCCTTCCTAAGGTGCACAAATCGGACGTATCACTACGCCCTGTCGTGGATTAAACGCGCTCTCCTTTGCACGCGCTCTCCGAATACTTGCATCAAGTGCTTCGCCCTCTGGTTTGAAGAACAACGACGTATGCAAAGGACTCCTCCCACTTCGTCAGCCAGCTTCAGGATGTCACTATAGGCGACGAAGATGTCCTAGTCTCTTTCGACGTGAAGTCAATGTTTACGTCAGTCCCGGTAGACTTCGCAGTTTCATCCTGCAAACGCCTTTTTGAAAACGACGCCTCGCTCCCTTCACGTCCTCCATTTTAAGGTAGTTAAACTTTGTCGTCTACTCGAATTCTGCTTGCGCAACACGTGATTTGTCTTCAGGAAGCAGCACTACAAAAAAAATGTTTGGTACAACCATGGGTGCTTCCGTCTTCGTCGTGCGCGCAAAGATTGCTTAGAACGCATTGAAGCAGAGGCACTTGGTTCATTTCATCCAGCCCCTAAACTGTTTCTCCGGTACGTCGAAGACTGTTTCTGTGTGATTCGCCAACAAGATACAAGCCGTTTCTATGAGAACATGACCTCGTTTTAGCCGACAATTCAATTCACCAAAGAAGAACAGAATGGCGCCATTCACTTTTTGGATGTGCTTGTGCAAAGAACGAGCAATGGGCTCACAACGTGCGTGTACCGGAAGCCCACTCACACTGGTCGGTACCTGAGCTTGCATTCGGCGCACCCGTTCGCGGATACACGCTCCGTTGCATCCGCACTTTTCGGCCGCGCTTTCCGCCTTTGTTCTAGCCCGAAGACACCCAGATCCGAACTAAAAATTGTGAGGAAGGATCTTCCCAACTACGGTTACCCAAAAAATATGATAATGACTGCAGAACGCCGTTGTTCACGTCGAAACATGGAGACAACGTCCACCGAAAAAAAGAACAAGCGGGCAAGAGTAACGCTTATTTTTCCCTCTTTCTTGTCGATGTTGTTGTATCCAGATGTTGACGTGGAGTGGTAGAGGGCGGGTCTCGTGAGTTAACCGGGGGACGTACTCCGCGACTGGTGAGTTTGAGACAGGCGTGCAGGTCTTCTGACGTTGGCACTTGGAAAGGCTTAACTCAAAAAGTTATTTATTACAATATTTACAAAACTGACTTACATAAGCCAAAAGATTTCGGCCCCTCCGCTTTAACTAAAAAAGACAAAACTCCAAATTCTCGCGACTCCGGACCACCGTCGGCCACCACACAGCCAACCCACCCGGCCGCCGCTCAAGGAACTCGCGTCTCCTACTCCGCGACCCCGGCACCACCACCGGCCGCACACGACCGATCTGTCCAGCTGCTACCAACCAACCTCCCGCGCTCTCCTTAGCGCGCACCCATCTCCTTGTACTCCCGCCAAAACTACACCCTCAGCTAATAGACAATCCTCCCGCCAAGAACTCACTCCTTGGCAGCCAATAGGTGACTTTCCCGCCACCTTTCGGACGCAACATATCACAACACAAAAGAAAAGCACACAATATAAAACACACGCCTTGCAACAAAATACAAAAGCACAAAATATCGAACATACGCCTCGCCGCAAGCTGCCGTGGCTAACTAGAAGAATGCCACAACGAGGGGAGAGAAACCCTTTAGGACCCATGCGTCTGATTAGACCATTCGTCCTCGCTAAGGCCGAGGCTCCCGAAACTCGCGCGCGACGCCGCCCTGAGAGCCTCTCCCTTTTGTCGGCGCGTTCCCCTGCTCCCCTTCGGCGGCCCTCCTCACGCCTTACCACGACATACGCCAGCTGCGTCGTGACACCTCCCCTCTTCTTCTCCATTCTGTTCCGCCTTTTTGTTTGTGCCATTTCGAAAAAAACAAGCTTTCCATCTAGGCTGACTCAGGACGCCGCACCTCTCTCTAGTGCGAGAATGCACTAAATCTTCCCCTCGAGATTCACTCCGAAAAAGAATACAGGCATGCAATTACATGAAAGCAAGATACACTGCTACACACCACACAATACGCCACAGGATGGCATATTTAAAGTTAAGGCAGAGTATACACGAAGCATTCATGAAAATAAACAAAAAAGCAACAACAGTCCACCGAGGCGAGCCTCGAACATCGCTGCTCGCATGCTCAGTGCTCAGGCGTTCCTTCTGCTTCACCAGTTCGCTATAGTCCTTCACTGTCCTATAGTCCTTCGCTATAGTCCTGGCACCGAATTTCATCTCTGTGAGGGGTTACTTCTATCACTCTGGCGGTAATCTTCCTAGCCTTGGTCTCTAGGCATTCTCGGGCCATATGCCCTAAACAGCCACAGCGGTAGCAAAGGAGTGACGCAGCCTTCTTTCCTCTTTCCTGCTCAAATTCCCTGCCGGCAGAATGCCCCACTATGGCATCGTTACCAACACTTAAACCTCTGTTTCCTATTTTTTCAGTTTCTTGACAGTCCCTAGCCATGTGACCTGGTTGGCCACAACGGTAACACTGGCGCATCGTCGTATGTGCTTTAAATGGCGCATTCTTCACCTCTATCTGTTCTTGCCCATGGAGTGGCGATGCCCCACCCATCTCTCTTCTACGTCGTTCACCACTGGCGATACCTATGCGCGGAACGCTAACTCCCGATCGTTTCCCCCGGCTGCTCTCCGCAGCCTCGACTACTTCTGTAAGTCCGTCTATTTTCAGCCAGCTCTTGTTCTCCTGTAGTGCTATCTGTCGCAGCGTGTCATTGGGCAGTACCTGTTTCAGTTTATCCACCACTACCAGCTCCATCAGCTCCTCCGTCTCGGTCACTTTTCTACTGCTGATTTCCGTCGCTTCGGGTACGCCAATATGTTTCCCATTATCGTAATTTGCGAGCCGAACTTATCGAACAAAATCAGGCTTTCTGCATATGAATCATTTATGTCGTCAGCTGTTTATGAAAAGAGTAAGGTTTTGGTGTTTATTCGCCGTGACCTCACCTACACTCATCAGCCTGTACCACCTAATGACAGTAATCAATATATATGCCTAAACGTAAGGAAAAAGAAACTGACATTTACTTTTGTAGGCGCCTAACTATCTCCGTCAAGTCGATTTGATTACAAAAGAATACGAGACATCCTTTCCTCAACTTCCAATCCCTGGGTCATCATTGGAGATTTCAACGCCCATCATACACTCTGGGGAAGTGGATCATCAACGCAAGAGGCAGAGCTCTGGTATCTTTCGCCTCCAGTAATGAACTTTGGCTACTGAATGATGTAAGTCCTACTTTCTTACGTGGCTCCACGTACAGCAGCTGTATTGACTTGGCTTTCGTCTCACGAAGCCTAGTAAGACGTGCAGAGTGGTTTGCGGACATAGAGACGCACGGAAGCGACCATATCCCCACGTACATCAAGATCAGAGGATTGACCGCTTGGTGACCTCACCTACACTCATCAGCCTGTAGCACCTAATGACAGTAATCAATATATATGCCTAAACGTAAGGAAAAAGAAACTGACATTTACTTTTGTAGGCGCCTAACTATCTCCGTCAAGTCGATTTGATTACAAAAGACTACGAGACATCCTTTCCTCAACTTCCAATCCCTGGGTCATCATTGGAGATTTCAACGCCCATCATACACTCTGGGGAAGTCGGATCATCAACGCAAGAGGCAGAGCTCTGGTATCTTTCGCCTCCAGTAATGAACTTTGGCTACTGAATGATGTAAGTCCTACTTTCTTACGTGGCTCCACGTACAGCAGCTGTATTGACTTGGCTTTCGTCTCACGAAGCCTAGTAAGACGTGCAGAGTGGTTTGCGGACATAGAGACGCACGGAAGCGACCATATCCCCACGTACATCAAGATCAGAGGATTGACCGCTTCCAAAACACAGGATAAGATCCAAAGAGTGGACTGGCCTAAATTTCAGTCTATTATGGAAGAACACTACGACGCCAATTCATCTTTCGACATAGAAGAAGCAATCAAGAGCGTGGTGCAAGACACTATGTGTACTCTAACATGCCCCTCGAAACTTAATGATTTTGATGTGGAACTAGAACGACTACGAGCAATCCGACGACGTGCTGAACGAAGGTACCGACGTACGAAAACAATGGACGATCTACGGACCGCCAGGCGCAGGCAAAAGAAGATACAGCGCCGGTTAGATAAGCTCGAATCGCAACGTTGGGCGGCCTTCTGTGAGTCGTTAGACCCACGCAAGCCTTTATCGCAACTATGGAGAACGGTGCGCGGGCTGCGGACAGTTCTCGTACAGCGATTCCCATTCAAGGCACTTGCCCTCTCTCAAAAGAGATCGAAGATTGACGTGGCAGAGGATTTCTGCGCCAGATTATCCGGCCAACTCACAGCTACCAACATTCCATCGCCTTCGAGCAGCTACCCGCCACCACGTGATTTCCGGTTGGATCTACCATTCTCGATCCACGAACTTAGGCAGCATTAGCTTTGTGTAGCTGCACATCAGCGCCAGGACCTGACGGAATTTCCTACCGAGCTCTGTGTCACCTGGGGGAGCGAGCGAGAGGAGTTCTTCTTGAGGTGTACAATGAATCTTGGAGAAATGGCACGCTACCAACAACCTGGAAGATATGTCGCCTTGTTCCACTGCTGAAGCCTGGCAAGTCGCCGTTGGAGCTCTCGTCATATCGCCCGATCGCTTTGGTGAGCTGTGTGGGCAAAGTAAAGGAGAGATCGATGGTCCTCGGACGCCTGGAGTGGTACTTGGAGTACCACAACACCTACCCAGATGCCATGGCGGGCTTCCGACGCGGTCGATCATCGATCGATAACGTCGTCGACCTGGTGACCTACATTCAACATGAGAAATGCCGTAAGCGTCTCTGCGCATCCTTATTCCTCGAGGTTAAAGGGGCGTATGACAACGTTACGCATGAAGCCATCCTCTCTGCTCTCGCAGAGGTAGGAGCGGGTGGTCGGATGTTTCAATGGATACGGAGCTATCTATCCATGCGATCCTTCTTTGTAAGCACCGAGGAAGGTCATACTTCTCTTCACTATAGCTACCGCGGCGTCCCCCAGGGCGGTGTACTTAGCCCCGCGTTATTTAATCTAACACTAATTGCTCTCCTTGAGTACGTGCGAACCACAGTCAGGCTATCAATGTACGCGGTTGACATCTGCATTTGGACATCTGCAGTAACACGCCTACAGTTGCGAGCGAGAATTCAGAGAGCCGCCACACAAACTGTTATCTACCTCCGTAATCGAGGCCTGGAAATTTCCTCCGAGAACTGCGCACTAGTGCCATTTACGCGCAAACCCATGGCAAACTACAGTGTAATAATAAATGGCCAAATAATACGACGGGTCCGATCGTACAAGTTTCTAGGTGTCATAATCGACAGGGACTTGTCATGGAGCCCACACATATCATACGTGAAAAAACGGTTGACAGGCATCTGCCACCTGTTCAAGTTTTTCGCTGGCAAGACCTGGGGAATGCCGCCTATTTCCATGTTACATCTGTACAGGGTGCTTTAGGATTTCTTCGATACAGCTTTCCAGCAATAAACACAGGCAAAACGAATCTACGCACAATACAAAGTCTTCAGGGTCAAGTGCTCCGGATCTGTCTAGGCCTGCTTCAGAGTGCTTCAACAGTGGCTACGATAGCAATCGCTAGAGACCACCTTGTCAAGACCCATATTGAAATGGAAGTACTCAGGACCCATATAAGGCATCTAGCCAGGAATCCTCGTCACCATTTAGACTCTCTACCAGCGGACAGGCCACACACATCTTTCAGCCAAACGATAACTGAATATGATGAATCATTGCCAGCTTGTTTCACTCCGGCTGCGAGACCTTCGATGCCTCCTTGGTGCCTCGCTCAGCCAATAATGAACCTCGCAATACATGGTATCTCGAAAAAAGCTGTTCTGTCATCACCAGCCCTAAGACAGCTTACGCTACTACATTTGTACGAGAACTACCGTGACTCAACGCATATTTACACTGATGGATCTGTCCTTCCAAGCAGCTCCGCGGCGGCAATCGTCATTCCAGCGAAAGCTACAACAATCAAATTTAAGACGACCCACGAGACAACACCGACAGCAGCAGAGCTCGCAGCGCTCTTAACTGCCCTTCATCACATTGGTGATGAACCGCCACACAAATGGACAATATTCTGCGATTCGAATGCGGCACTGCAGTCTTACTGTCACCTCTACGACGCGGACCGCACGAACAACTAATCTTCCATATTACAGAGACGTTACACCATATAAGTGATGCCGGCCATGAAATAACGTTCCAGTGGCTTCCAAGTCACTGTGGGATTATCGGCAATGAACGGGCGGATCACGCTGCCCGCTCAGCCCATACTGAGGAGCACCACGTCCCAATTCCTCTTTCTAGAACTGACGCGGCACGGTAGCTCCGCCTAATTGCTCGGCAGTGCACCGCGTCGCAATGGAATGAGCCACAGTTAAGAAATACGCGACTGTACTCGATCCAATATAAAGTCTTCGAGCGCCATCACAGCTTCGCCGTAGAGACGCCACGCTTTTATATCGACTTTGGTTGGGTGTTGCCTTTACTAAAGCCTACGCCTTCCGCATAGGGATGACCGACACCCCAGCCTGTGACCACTGCGGCCATGAAGAATCAATTGGCCATATATTGTGCTCCTGCCCGCAGTAAAGTCCACAGAGGGCATGCCTTAGCCACGAACTTGACCATCTGGACGACCAACCGCTATAAGAAAAAAGAATTCTACAACATCGAAAGGACCTACCGTCGCAGAAGAAGGCCGTGCAAGCGCTATTGCGCTTCTTACAATCTACCGGCCTGCGTGAAAGACTTACACTGGAACGCCTTGTGTGTGTGTGTGTCTCCATGTGTGCACGTTCCTTTTTTTTGCGTTTTCCTCTCTGTCATCATTCTTACCCCTATCCCCCATCCCCAGTGTAGGGTAGCAAACCGGAGACTCACATCTGGTTAACCTCCCTGCGTTTCATTTTCATTCTCTCTCTCTCTACTGCTGATATAAAATGAGTAGTAACTGCGAAGCCGGTAGCCGAACTGGCGCCACGATTCCTGCGGTCCTGTCTTAGCCGTGTCAAACATTTTTTTATACTCTGCCGGGCTTAGTCTCAGTTCCCTCAAAATTACTTCCTTTAGCTGTTTGTATTCTAGTATTTCTTTTGTCCCATTTTGCACCGCCATTGATCGCATGCGGTCACTGAGGTAAGGAATCAGAGTGATGGATTGCACGCTCTCCGGTACAGCATCTCCACGGAATCAAACCACCCCGGAATAAGTGACTCCTCTTTCGGCATTCGGGGCAGTACACTGCTCAACACTGGAAGTATTTCACCGTTTCTTTCCCTTCTGAAAGATTAGATGCGCCTTGTATGCATAATTTCTCTGTCTAGAATTCAATTTGGCCCTCTCCTCTAGCCTCATCTTCTAAATTTTCATATCGATTTGCATATTGGGTCCAGGTTCGCCCCTTTGCGCGCTTGCCTCGCTCACTCCCCCAGTCGTGCTATCACCTATCTCTGGCGACAGTAGCTTACTCTTTCCCCTCGTGTGCATAAAACAACAAAATCTGAGAGCAGCGCTGTTCGCTCACCGTTTTCTTTCATCGTCTTGTCTTCAAAGACCATCAATCAGGCCAAGTTCCAGAGTTCTCTCACAATAACTTTCATTTTAACATGCCACCAGTCCTGGTACGAATCGCCGCCACACTCTCAAGTCGCGCTACAATTGAGTCCGTCCTTCCTTGCTCTGTTCCGGTCCACGATTGTTCTCCACACCTACATCGGTGTTGAAGCTGCGGTGATCGGTGCAGATCCGTCGGCTGTCTCTTGTTCTTGCGCTGGCGTTCTTCTTTCTTGATGTCCATTTTTCCACTCTTCTTCGCCACCCAAATGCAATCGTTGCTGGTGAGCTGACTAGCTTGACGTCTTCTCAACTTGCGTTGCCTCTGTCTTCCTCGTTCCCGTCTCAAAGCAGCGGTCCCCTGATCCTATCGACTGCGCCAGTCACAAATATTCTTCTCTCTCTCTTGTCGATGTTGTTGCATCCAGATGTTGATGTGGAGTGGTAGAGGGTGGGTCTCGTGAGTGACCCGGGGGACGTACTTCGCGACTGGTGAGTTTGAGACAGGCGTGCAGGTTTTCTGAAGTTGGCACTTGGAAAGGCTTTCCTCAAAAAGTTATTTATTACAATATTTACATAACTTATTTACATATGCCGACAGATTTCGGCCTCTCCACTTTAACTAAAAAAGAGGCAAAACTCCAACACTCTCGTGACTCCGGACCACCGTCGGCCACCACACTGCCAACACAAACGGCTGCCGCTCAAGGAACACGCGTCTACAACTACGCGACCCTGGGACCACCACCGGCCGCACACGACCGATCTGTCCGGCTGCCACCAACCAACCTCCCGCGTTCTCCTTAGCGCGCACCTATCTCCTTTTAGTCCCGCCAAAACTACACCCTCAGCCAATAGGCAATACTCCCGCCAAGAACTCACTCCTTAGCAGCCAATAGGTGACTTTCCCGCCACCTTTCGTACGCGACATATCACAACACAAATGAAAAGCCCACAGTATAAAATACACGCCTTGCAACGCAATAGAAAAGCACAAAATATCGAACACACGCCTCGCCGCAAGCTGCCGTGGCTAGCTAGAAAAATCCCTTGAGGGGTGGTGGTTTTAGTGGTTTTATTAAAAATAATAGTAAAAAGGAAGGAAAAGATTTTTGCTAGCCCCGGCATCTGCCATCGATACTGAAGCACCTGAGCTGGGGCAGCGGAAATAAAGGACAGCAGGCAGAATGGAGAAATGAAATGAAAGAGGTGAGGGGACAGGAAGAGAGGATAGGGGGAGAAGTAATATGTACAAACTATTTACACAATAAGTAATGTGTCCATGTTGTGCGCGTGATTAGTTCATTTTGGAGGGGAGAGGAACCATTTATGACACATGCGTCACTGTTAGCCGCTCTGGCCTAGGGTGCCTGGATACCCGCTCGCCTCCGGCGCTGGCCCATCGAGTAAGCTGCCGTGACTAACTAGAAAAATGCCACAACGAGGGGAGAGAAACCCTTTACGACACATGCGTCTGAATCGCGCGCGACGCCGCCCTGAGAGCCTCTCCCTTTGTCGGCGCGTTCCCCTGCTCCCCTTCGGCGGCCCTCCTCACGCCTTATTACGACGTACGCCAGCTGCGTCGTAACAGCAAGCATCCCCTGCGATCCACGAGTGAGCGATGCCTTAGCCAGGGTCTTCAAGGACTATAATGTCCATATCGCCCACGTGCCACCAAGTAAGCTGAAGCAAAAACTTGTAAGAGTTAAAGACCGGATTGAAAGAGATTCCCCGGAGTGGTGTACAAGAATCCCTGTGAAGACTGCAAGGCTGCATACATCGGCGAATCAGGCAATTTAATTAGGCGCTTAGAACAACATGAAAATGACGTCGCCAAAGGCCGCACGAAAGAAAATGCCTTGGCTGAACACTATCAAGCTGCATCACATGCCATCGGTTGGAACAACGCCTCAGTCATCGCGACGGAGAAGAATTTATTGTCCCGCTTACTTCTAGAAGCACTTCGCATCCAATCGACTCCGCATGTTTCAAACCGAACGAGGGGTAATCTTCCTGAGTTTTACGCATGCTCATTACGCCACCTGCATCGTACATAAGTCATCACTTTCGCCCATCCGCTGCCATTGTGAGCAAGGGACCCGTACGGGCCCCGAAACGTCTTTGTCTTTCCCTTTTTTATTTTTTGGCGAGTGTTCCTCTTTTTCTGTTATTATGTTCCTTCCTTTCCTGACGGAAATCCGTTAAACACTCGACTATTCTGTCATTTTTGTGTCTTCATGGCACACATGCTCACGCACCATATTAATTGCAATGCAGGAAGCCCATTTAGCTATAATCTAAAATGATTAAATTAAGTTCTGTATAACTATTGCAATAAGGGTATGATATACAGAGCATCTGGAAATGGTCTTCCTGAGGCAGGGCATTAATACGTTATATAGCTGCAGTTAAGTTATTGGTGCTCACATTTAGTAGCCTCAGAGCAAGAACTGATTTTAACCTACTTATAGCGGTTGATGCCATTTTGAGACGGAATATTTGTTTTGTGTTTTTGCACAGGTACCTATCTGTCCTAGATTTTCAGGAAACGAGAGATTGGGAGAACTAATTTTTTGTGTCAGTTTGTTTATTCTTTGCTTTCATGTAAAAACTTGAGCACAGGTTGCACACGTTTTTTCTTGAATTTTGTAACTGAAAAACTTCAGTTCTTTTACATTACTGTATTACAAACCTCTCGTCTTTGTTCGCCTCTTTATGTGTTGTCTAAGTGTACTAAGTGCGTGTGCATTTCTGTCTGCTGCCCAACTCTGTGCTGCTGTCTGGTCCTCCAGCATAAGAAATAGGTGGACTTGTGAAAAGTTTGGCGGTAACCTTATTTAAAATAAATGCCATTTGTGGTATGTTTTCTTTTCAGTTGCGAAATATCTTGTTCAGTTATTGCACTATGCCTAAACCAAAACATTGCAACTACTACAAAGCATACATGCCTATTTCTTGTGTACACATTGCACCACTACTTTGCATGATTAGAAGGCCAGCCAATGCATTCTGGAAAGAAATATTAACCCATACTTTAAGAATTAACTTTAAGCCAGACCTAATCATACATACACTTTTGCAGCTGGCTTAAGCTTTCACTTGTAAGGTGTGAAAGTGGTCTTCATAAATTAGTGTTAGTTTATGCCTTAGGGGAGTACGTTTTTCATATTATTGGAGAACAAAGTTGCACTATGTGTTATGCATAGCTTGTTATTTTTGAAACAATAGTAAGTTTTGAAAAATTATCTTTATGCTTACAAATCTAACAACTTTACCTGTTATTAGGTCAAATTAGGAATGTTTGGTCAAGTATAACATTGCCCCTGAAGAGCGGTGTATTGTAGAGCTGAAAGGGCTTGCGGCGTAACCGTTGCATGAACTGACCCAGCAACAGCGGTACCAGAACGGACTTCGAGCGCAAGCTCGAGCTCTCCAACGCACGCGGCAGCCGGTCGCCGGCTGGCCGAACCTCTTCGTCGTGTTGATGGTGGCGCACTATCGTCTTCTTGATTGAAGCTGCCCCGGCGACAAAACGGAGCCATCCTGGCGACTCAAGGGAAAGATATGAAGGGTGTCGTAGTACGGCTTGAGCCGACTGACATACACAATTTCGCGTCCTCGAAAGCGGTGATCCGAAAAGGGGGGGTCACGGGCTCGACGGTAATGTTCATATGTGACGTGCGCTCCAAGACACGGCAAGGTCGACGTAATTACCAGCAAACTTGAAGGCAGCCGGCACACGCAATCAGACGAGCTAGTCAGTGGGAAAGTCATGGGCGGACTGGCCGCAGTGAATCGCATATATGCGGATGCCTTGAGTGGTACTATTCAACGGGCGAGCTAGCCGGCGGCACTGCTCGGCATTACGGACAACGTCAGAGAGAAAAGTGCACTCCGAACTGTCGGGGTGGTATGGAAGGATGGAACCTAGGAGACAAGAAGGTTCACGGCCATATAAAAGAAAGAATCTAGAAAAACCGTTTGTGGCTTGAGAGGCAGTATTGTAAGCTAAAGTGACGAATACAAGTACTTGATCCCAATTGGAGGCGTCGGAGGAAATGTACATGACGAGCATGTCTCCAAGAGTCCGGTTGAAGCGTTAAGTGAGGCCGTTCGTTTGGGGATGGTAGGCAATGGTCTTGCGATGGCCGGTGTGGCACGCATCCAGTAGCTCGTGAGCGATATCAGATAAGAAAAGATGTCGGCGGTCACTGAGACGTTCCCGAGGGGCGCCGTGACGCAGGATGGAGGAGGTAGGATGAGACGTCGCGAGCACTGGCCGAGGGCAGGGCTGCCGTCTCCGCATACCTAGTGAGGCGGTCCACGGCTACTATAATTTAACGATTCCCGGCAGGCGTGAACGGCAGGGGACCATACCGATCGATGCCCACGCGATCGAAGGGGTGAGCTGGGCAAGGCAATGGATGTAACGGGCGCGGGTAAGGGGGGGGGGGGGGGGGGGGGGGGGCTAGCGGCGAACTTGTGCTGCTGACAGGCAATGTAGGAGCGTATACAACGGCGAACAAAATTGTACATTCCACGCCAGTAGCATCGCTGGCGCAAATGTTCGTAGGTTTTCAGCAATCCTGCATGATCGTTTTGTGGGTCGGAATGGTGATGCGCACAAACTTTAGAGCGAAGCTGACGAGGACAAATCAAGAGCAATTTGTGGCCATCCTTGTGATAGTTACGGCGATATAGTAGTGAGTTGCGAATCGTGAAATGAGAAGCTTGACGACGAAGGGCCCGAGGTAACGAATCCGTATTCGGCGCATTCAGGGAACCTAAAAGCAAAGAATTACATGGATCTGGACGCTGTTCTATGGGGAGGTCTGTGGCTGTGAGCGCAGCCAGCGCCGAAGCCGACAAGAACGAGGAGAGCCTAGGAGATCGCAGAGGTGAGCGCGACAGGGCGTGAGGGTCGAAATGTTTGCGGCCCGACCGATATACGACGTTAATGTCGTATTCCTGAAGACGAAGGGCCCAGAGGCCGAGGTGTCCAGAAGGGTCTTTGAGGATAGCCAACCAGCCGAGGGCATGGTGGTCAGTGACAACATCGATGGGGTGGCCATAATGGCAAGGACGAAATTCAGTGAGTGTCCACACTATGGTGAGGCACCCCTTTCCTGTAACGGTGTAATTAGTTTCGACTTTCGTGAGCATACGACTTGCGTAAGCAACAACGTATTCGGAAAAGCCGGCCTTACGCTGTGCAAGGACGGCTCCGAGGCCTACGATGCTGGCGTCGGTAATGGCGCAGGATCGGTGGTGAAGTCAGAAGACGATGGAGGGTAGCGAAAGCAGCGTCGCAGGCTGAGTTCCAAGCCGGCAGATTGGCGAGCCCATTCAGAAGCTTCGTAAGCGTTGGGACGATAGAGGCATAGTTGTGCACAAAGCGGGCAAAATATGAGCTCAGGCCCACGACGCTCTGGAGCCTCTTAACAGAAGTCGGTTTGGGAAAGTTTGTGACAGCACGAGGCGTCTCCGGATCGGGCAGGATGCCATCTTTGGAGACGACATTGCCGAGTATGGTCAGTTTGCAGGCACCAAATCGACATTTCTTGAGGTTGAGTCGGAGATCAGCATCGGGGAGACAGCGCAGTATCTTGTGCAAGCGATCGAGATGTGCCGGAAAATCAGGCGAAAAAAACGACATCATCTAAATAACATAGGCAATTGTGCCATTTAAGGCCACGCAAGATGTTTTCTATCATGCGCTCAAACGTTGCGGGAGCGTTACAGAGGCCGAATGGCATCACGTTGAATTCATAGTGGCCGTCAGGCATGGCAAAAGCTGTTTTCGAACGGTCAGATTCAGCCATGGGAAATTGCCAATAGTCGGAATTGAGATCCAGTGAGGAGAAGAACTCGGCTTTTTGGAAACAGTCGACGGCGTCACCAATACGGGGTAGTGGGTAGATGTCCTTGCGTGCAATTTTGTTTATGCGATGATAATCAACACAGAACAGAATCGAAGCATCCTTCTTTTTGACGAGCACGATGGGCGACGACCAAGGACTAGAAGAGGACTGGATATCGCAGTGGTGCAGCATGTCGTCGACCTGTTCAGCAATGACACGACGCATGTGGAAAGCGTCGTCGTCAATTCCTTTCATAATATGCATGATCCTGTCGGCCTCAGGCATAGACGGGTCGACACATTTGCAAAGATCGAGCACCTCTTCGATGTAGGCGGTGAAGGTCTCACCCGCATGCTGGGCCCGAACGCGCAAACATTGCTCAGCGCGAAGTTTCTGTACTGCGGGATGGCCAAAAACTTCTGCAAACTTTGTCTTTAAAGTAGCCCATAATGGAATATCATCCTTGTGGTTCCGAAAACACGGGTTGGCGACATCGCTCAGATAGAATATGACGTTGGTGAGCTTCATGCGGTCGTCCCAGTTGTTGTGGCGGCTCACCCGCTCGTACGAGACCAGCCAGTCTTCAACATATTGATCGCAGTGCCCGTTGAAGACGATGGGGTCTCGCTTCCGGATGGCACCGGAGCAGATGACGGGGTGGGGGCACCTACACGGCTTGGTGGTTGGCTTCGGGCTGAGCGGGCATAGCGGGGGTGGATAGCATGGGGCGGTCCAGGGTGGTACGAGAACGGGAAACCGAACCTCCACCAAGTGAATACAGGTTCATTGTAGAGCTGGAAGGGCTGGCGGCATAACCATTGCGCAAACTGACAAAGAAGCGGCGGCACCAGAACGGACTTCCAAAGCGAGCTCGAGCTCTCCAACGCGTGCGGCAGCCGGTCGCCGAGGCCGGCCGAACCTCTGTGTCGTCGTTGATGGTGGCGCACTATCGTCTTTTTCATTGCACCCCCTTTAAAAATATCAAATATGTTTCTCATAAAGGTGTAACATTTCTCTTAGGTCGCTTGAGCTTGCACTGGTCTTAAGAGCATTGCTTTATGCTGCTGTGGACGTTACGCTGTATGCAATAAAACATACTCCTCAAAAACTGTATCAATACTGTATAGACAGCCTAACATTGCACTGGTATTGATGGCATAAACTTACCCTGCTGTGGAATTAAAAGTTAACCCCTTTGGGCTAAAATATAGCCTTTCTGAGAAGCTTTAACTATAATCTTGGGAAGCACAAAATTACACTTCCTTTCTAAACGTAATTTTACACTAGAAAGATTGAATGCACTGTTTGTCGTGGACTAAAACAGTCTTTCTGAAAAGGTGTAACAATAGTCTTGGAAAACGTAAACTTAGTGCTTATCAAGGTGTATCCAGAGGAAGTGTAAGGTTTATGCTGTTTGTGGTGGACTAAATCTTTCGTCTCGAGCAAATATCTTAATATTACACTCATAAAGGTGTCAGCTCAGCGAAAAGTGGCTTACCCCCAAAAAGACTAAAATGACACCATTTTTTAGAGTGTACATCAAGCAGTTTTCAATCTCGTCCATCTAAAGCCCTAATATGTGCGCTAAAGGATACTGTATTTCCAAACTCATTTATTTTCATACGATACGTTTTGTTCCTACCCCAGTAGCACAAATGGGGCTCTGAATTGCGGGTCGTTGTGGTCAAGGCACGGGCTGCCCATAGGCGTCGACGTGGGATATGTGCGGGATTTGCAACTCGGCATCGGGGGTGGGGGCACAAGGGCAGCCCAGTTGGCTTACTACATACCACCACGCAGCTGCGCGTTGGATCTCCTTGGGCTAGCCCATTCCGGGCTCCCTTGGGCTCGCCTGTTCTGGTCCCACTTGGGCTACCCTATTCAAGCCTCACTTCGGCTACCCGTGCATAGTCCACTATGCTGTCCCCACAGGGTCTACCAGAACAGCCCAGTCGGCTTCTTAGAGGACACTTCTGGGAAGTCAACAATGGTAACCCATATAGAACACATAAGTGCATGTCTTTGGGCCCACCGACCCAATTGGACTTCAGGCCCACCTTGCCAACCCAGTGAGGCTTTCTTCACATCACTTTTTTTTGTGTACATATTACTACTGAAATTACATTCCACATATCTGACATTACAATGCAAGTAAGAATGTTTCTTATTATTTATTTGTTTTTCCATGACATTCGGAGCCCATTTTGGGAATTCTTGTTCACGAAGTCCCAGTCACTAGGGTGAAGGGTCCACCTCCTTAATTCGAGCTTTTCGACGGCCATCCCTATCTCTTGTCCCCCGCAGCAACGCAGCCACTCTGATGTTAATACCTTCCATGGTGGCTGTTTAGACTGCGCTGTAGAGCAGCTGTAAAAGTGAAAAAATAAACGCATATATCAAACTGATAATGAGCATGGTGGATAAAAATCACTTTGCACAGTATTATTCACGTCTTCATGGAAATGCTTCATAACCGTATGCGATGCTGCATTGTGTAATATTTGAAATATTAGCAAATTTTTTGCTAATAACATCCTTAGCGATAATGAACATAAATATCCTAATAAATATAACCGAAAGGTGCATGAGACATTAAATAACTACAGACACCTAACTTTATTTTATTGCGTGTTTTCTCCTGTCAAATGATGCATTAGATAATGAAATACATGGATTACCGGGTGGTATTTGCCTACAAGCGCAAAATAATTTATAACTGAGTTTTTTCCTCATGCGGTTTCGGTTTCATCGACCGAACGACGACTGTCGTCAAATTGATGTTTTGGTCACATGATCCAAATAAAAAACTGTAATACAATCGCTGATATGTAGTTATAATTAACTACGACATTTAATACAGCCTCTTACATATTCTGAAATGACAAAAGATGACCTATCAGCAATTATACAACCGATTTTTTTATGTCTCATGTGACTTAAACACCAACTACACGTCCAGTCATCGTTCGAATGATGAAACCAAAACAGCGTCAAGAAGAAAGTCAAATATAATTTATTTAGCGGTCATACATGTATAGAATGTCTAACGTACGGTGTGAAAAAAGAGAACACACAAGCAAAAATTTGGTAACTGTAGTACTTTAAAATTGGGTGCCAACTCAGTAATTGATAACGGAAGTGCTGAAAACCATTCCACGTGGATTGAAAGCAGATTATTCCTGCAATTAGATGGTGTGTTCACAAAATGTCTGTAACCTTCAGAAGAATCACATGTACTCACCAACAATTCCCAAGCAGCAATGGCCGATAGCCTATCATTGGACACGGCTTGGAATGCTCTCGATGACCATCATACTTGGACAGCACCCTGCTTCCTTGATAGGAAAAAGCTTGGATACCATGCTGAATGAAACTTATCAGCACGATCATTGATCAGATGGCTTGGCAGCTCTTTGGCCACCATGCTCGATCACACATGTTCTATTCCCTGAATGCGTAGACTACCCGCGCTAAATATATATGTACGCTGTGGGGGATTGCCTGCCTTGGGTCGTTTTTATTTCGCCGTTCCTTGCGCGCACTTTCTTCTGGTGCCTGTTTCGAGTTGTGTGGACGGCCGCGTTATGCTAGGCCTGCGAAGAACAACGATGAAAGAAATAGTTCCCCAAAATATTCAGACCTAGCAATCATGAAATCACCTGTATCTGATCGAAAATTGAGTAAATATAACATCCACATATTTCCCACGGATAAATGTAATTTGTGCATGTAAAGATGACATAAAAAAGTTTGTTTTCAGCATGATTTTGTATCCATCCGCCCTGTGCGCCGCAAGTGTTGCTTCTGTCATTGCGGTCTGTTGCAGCGGTTGCAGTGCTGCAGTCTTTAGTAGCTTCGCTGTATTCGTCCCTGCGATAATCTGCAAGTTTGAACATTTTGTAACAGTTCTGCGCGATTGCAATTCTTCGACTACTCACGACCGACGTGCCTCCGACGACGTGCCTCGTGGCGGATTTGTTGGCCGGGTGGCCAACTCGTCTGTAGTTGAGAAATGTAAGCTTAAAATTATACTTTGTGTAAACACGCCATGTGCCAATGCTATACTTATTTTAGGCTTGGAGACAGCGAGATGGAAGCTGAAACCAGCTTATTTTTCATTCTTCTGAGCTGGTGGAGTTTGCAATCGCCACTGTGCAGTTGGCGGGAATGGGTTAATGCATTCGAAGTAGTAGTTGATGTTGCAAAGTTGCAAGCTCTCTCGAAGAAAAAGTAGTGACGGCACGATCACTATAGACCCCGCTCTTGCCAGTCTGGGGTCGCACAGTAATTTAAGGGTAATGTTATGCATATTGTATATATATAAAAACAGATATAGCCCTAGAAAATTTTATGTGTGCCGAATCGTAATGTGAAAAAATGTTTTTGGATTATCACCGCGCTCACGAGGTACTGAAAGAACTATATATAATAGCGTGTGTGCCAGTGAACAAATACAAAACTAGGCCTGCAGATTGGTTTTCTGAAAATCGCATTTTTAACTCCGCACTCGTAAGACTGGAAGCGAGCGGAAATAACGCTCGCAGGGAGCCATGCAGGTAGCAAAGAGGAAGTTTAGTGCTTGGGGCGCTGCACATAACGCAAATCCACTTGACGCCAGGGCCCGCTACTGTGTGGCGGCGGTATGGAGGATGAATGCACTTTAAATAAAATTGCCATATATCTTGGTACAACTGTATGTGTTGTCAATGTAGAGACTAAACGACACAGTCTCATTCAGCACTGCATGCTGCTAAAGCTGTTGCGGAAGTCTGCATTGAAGGTGATTACTGTCTTTAGGGCTTTTACAGGAAGGAGCCTTATAATTTTTGATCTAAAAGGTATGTCTAAAAATAATATGAATTTTATGCATACTCTGATAAAATTTATCGCGGAAAAATTGCAACCGGGGTGCGATGAATATTTCTTCTATTGCTAATTTTCATGGCAGGTGCATAAGCGTTGTACTTCGATGTAATGTGACAGAACAGAACAAGGAAGTGGAAAAAGCTACAAAGATGTAGCACTTCTGTCTTCAGGCTTTTTGGCCTTGTCCTTATATTACATATCTGCCACGTGCTGGCTAACCTACCTCAGATGTCAGTTTCAGTGTTGTGGCATCAAGTGTATCTCCACGTTGAAGTACCTGCTTACTGGTATACTGGCATTAATCAGTAAAGGATCAAGCGTTGTGTATGCAGAGTGTCCTAGCTTTACCAAAAATGTCCAAGTGCATGGTTGTGCTGATACTTAGAGTGTGGACTGAAAATTTTTTTTCAGAATGCACAGCACAAAATCCTCTGCCCTTGTGATTGTCGCTGCAATGCTTAGCGTGGTGGTACAGGCAAGGCGCGTATACATATTGGCGCGTGCTCATGGGAGCGCGCCGACGATGAAGACGAAGTGTGCGTGTGCCGGTGGACAAAGACGAAGTGTGTGTGTGGTTCGGACAGCCATCTTGTGAGTTCCCTGCTGTGCGCTGGACTTCGCTGAGACCGTGATCTGGGCCGGTCCTGTCCTCGTTACATTTTTGGTGGAGGTGCGGGGCACTTTCGAACATCTACGTGCCCCGAAGGCTCTCTATGAACACGGATTTGACTCCGATTCATCGCAGTACGAGCCGCCGAATCCAAGGTCAGTCACCAGAGTACGGTCCGTTATCCCCTAGGACCAGGGCTCCAGCTGCGACGCGCAGGACTGACGCGGCACCTATGGCTAGCAACGGAGACGCGGCAGCTATGGCTGACAACGGGAACTCAGCTGCTCATTTCCTGGTCCTCCAGCCGCGAACGCCGCCGACCTTCCATGGCGAAGTGTTTGAGGGCGCGGAGGACTGGCTTGACCAGTTCGAGCGCGTTGCCAGGTACAACGGCTGGGATGCGGAGCGGAAGCCGCACAATGTTTACTTCGCTCTTGACGACTCGGCGCGGACGTGGTACGGGAACCACGAGACAACGTTTCCTTCTTGGGAACGGTTCCGTAGCCAGTTGCTGGCGACCTACGTCAACACCGACCGTCGGGAACGAGCTGAGTCGGCGCTGCAATCAAGGAACCAGCGACCCAATGAGAGCGTCGCAATGTATTATGAGGACATGACACGACTGTTCAGAAGGGCGGATCCAAACATGGCCGAGAACAAGAAAGTGCGCCACCTGATGCGCGGGATAAAAGAAGAACTGTTTGCTGGGCTTGTGCGAAACCCACCTAACACCACTTCGGAGTTTCTATCGGAGGCCACTACCGTCGAAAAGACCCTGCAACAACGCGCCCGCTATTACAATCGCGCCGTGAACACCGTATCAACTGCCGACTTTGCGCCAGCCTCCAGCGACTCCG
The DNA here is from genome assembly GCF_052857255.1 of Amblyomma americanum. Classification (NCBI taxonomy): domain Eukaryota; kingdom Metazoa; phylum Arthropoda; class Arachnida; order Ixodida; family Ixodidae; genus Amblyomma; species Amblyomma americanum. The sequence goes on from NC_135505.1 coordinate 42,021,153, forward strand.
CTGACACCCTTCGGAAGCTGGTTCGATCTATCGTCAAAGAAGAGCTGCACAAAATGCGCCTCTCTGCCCAGTCGCAGCCGCAGTGCCCATCGTTAGCACAAATTATCCGAGAGGAAGTGCAGCAGGTGGTCCCTGAACCTGTTGCCCCTGTTGCCCTTACACCGACGCCCCCGCGCCAGACGTACGCGTCGGTACTCCGACAGAACTGCGACCTCGCCCCTTGGAGCACAAGCCCATCTGCATATGCTTTCCAGCCGCGGCCCCCGCCTGTCCCTGTGTTGCCCGAGGCCAGACTGCGGAAGACGGACGTGTGGCGGGCACCTGACCAGCGGCCCCTTTGCTACCACTGCGGTGAGGCTGGCCATATCTTGCGGTGGTGCCCCTATCGTCGAGCTGGAATTCGCGGATTTCATCCGCGAGTCCTCTGTCCGCCCAATGGCGAACGGCCCCGCGAAATTGAGGAGCACCTGTCAACGCGCCAGGATCACACTCACACTGATTTCCCTCGCCCTGACTACCGCCCACCAACTACTACCCGCTATCGTTCGCCGAGTCCCCGTCCTTCGACAAGCCGTTTCAGCCGCTCACCGAGTCCTCGCCGGGGAAACTAGGCCCAGCGGCCTGCGGAGGTAAGGCCGCTGACGAGCGAACAGCCGAACATCCTCCATCGCGTTCCCGACCAGACGACGGCTATCAAACGAGGACACGTGACGATCACAAAGGATGTGCAGCTTCGGACTTACTGGTCGATATCGACGATTTAGCAGTTACGGCATTGGTTGATACGGGAGCGGACTATTCGGTTATGAGCAACGAGCTAGCAAAAGAACTGAGGAAAGTTTTATCCGCGTGGACTGGGCCTCAGATTCGCACAGCTGGTGGGCACCTAATTACCCCTGTTGGCCGGTGTACGGGGAGAGTTACAATCGACGGATTTGTTTACGTTTGTGACTTTGTTGTCCTACCTCACTGTTCGCGCGATGTCATTCTCGGCCTGGACTTTTTACAAGCTAACGGCGCCGTTATCAATTTACAAGAGCCGCGCGTGACGTTTTCGCCGACGCAAGCAATTGAAATAGCCGGCCCAGACGACTCCAGGATACACGCCCTGCGTATTGCTGCTGATGACGTGACGGTGCCTCCGCGGTGCAGCATGATGGTCCCCGTGCAAAGTGACTCGCCCGGTGATCGAGACGTTGTGGCAGAGAGAAACGTCAGCCCTCTACTCGAGAAAGGAATCTGCGCTGCAAGAGGGCTTGTTCGCTTACGGGATCGCTCTGCGACACTCTTGATCACCAACTTCGGAACAGAGTTCCAGCCTATTGCGAAAGGAACGGCCGTCGCATACGTTACCGACTCCGTTGAGCCCGCAGAATTATGTGCCCTGGAGCTACCGTCGCCGGACGGACGCGATGCAGCAACCGTTCTGTCTACCGTGGACATTAATCCCGGCTTGTCGGTGGGTCAGAAGCAGCCCTTGTTAGAGCTCCTTCACGATTTCGCAGAGTGCTTCGCCACGACATCAAAGGTAGGGCGCACCCCGGTAGCCAAACACCGCATCATCGTCAACGAGGAGACTAGCCCCATATCCCAACACCCGTACAGAGTGTCGCCGGTGGAACGGGAGGCTATACGATCCCAAGTGCAAGAAATGCTTGCAGACGACGTAGTCCAGCCATCCACGAGCCCCTGGGCTTCGCCTGTGGTATTGGTGAAGAAAAAAGATAACACCTTGCGATTCTGCGTCGATTATCGGAAGTTGAATCGTGTCACGAAACGTGACGTTTACCCCCTTCCACGTATCGACGACGCCTTGGATCGACTGCGTGACGCTAAATATTTTTCTTCACTCGACCTTAGGAATGGCTACTGGCAGATCGAAGTGGACGAAATGGACAGTGAGAAGACAGCGTTCGTGACACCTGACGGCCTTTATGAATTCAAAGTGCTACCCTTTGGACTCTGTTCTGCGCCAGCAACCTTCCAACGCATGATGGACACCGTTCTTTCTGGGCTGAAATGGCAGACATGCCTAGTGTACCTTGATGATGTTGTCATTTTTGCTCCTAGCTTCGAGGAACACCTCAACCGGCTGCGAACGGTGTTACAGGCGCTCCGTTCGGCACAGTTGACGATAAAGCCACAAAAGTGTCACTTTGGTTTCGGAGAGCTCAGTTTTCTTGGTCACGTGATAAGCGCTGACGGAGTCCGTCCTGACCCGGAGAAGACTGCCGCTGTGACACAGTTCCCGCGCCCAACCGACAAAAAGTCCGTTCGTAGGTTTCTGGGCCTCTGTGCCTATTACAGACGTTTCGTTGAAAACTTTTCCACAATTGCCGAGCCCCTTACAATGCTTACTAGAGACAATGTATCTTTTGTGTGGCATGATGATCAGGAATCTGCCTTCAACGAGCTACGCAGCCGCCTACAAACGGTCCCAATACTCGCCCATTTTGATGAACGAGCTGCCACTGAAATTCATACTGACGCCAGCAATGTTGGTCTCGGCGCTATTCTCGTTCAGTGGCAGGATGGCAACGAGAAAGTCATAGCGTACGCCAGCCGCTCCCTCTCGAAAGCAGAGGCAAACTACTCTACCACAGAGAAGGAATGCCTTGCGGTAGTGTGGGCGATTAGCAAGTTCCGACCATATCTCTATGGTCGCCCGTTTCGAGCTGTCAGTGACCATCATTCGTTATGCTGGCTAGCCAATCTCAAAGACCCTTCGGGACGGCTTGCGAGATGGAGCCTTCGCCTCCAGGAATACGGCATCACGGTAGTGTACAAGTCCGGCCGTAAGCACAATGACGCCGATTGTTTGTCACGTGCACCTGCCGACGTTGCTCCGGCCGAAACGGAGGACGACTTCCCGTTTTTTGCTCTCGTCACGTCGTCCGATATGGCCCGGCGTCAACGGGCTGACTCAGAGTTGCGTCCACTCATCGAGCATCTGGAGGGCCTTAACGTCGCTGTTCCGCGGCTTTTCGTTCAAGGTTTGGGTTCCTACAGTCTCCGAGATGGCGTCGTTTACAAGAGGAACTTCGCCCATAACACGGAAACCTTTCTTCTGGTTAGGCCATCTGAACTCCGTCCAGAAATCTTGCACGCCTGCCACGACGAGCCATCGGCTGGCCATTTCGGTGTTACGCGGACGTATGCCCGTATTCGTGCGAAGTATTACTGGCCAAAGTTGCTCTCATCAGTCCAGCAATATGTGAAGACCTGCCGTGACTGCCAGTGACGAAAGACACCAGCAGTTAAACCCGCAGGGCTTCTCCAGCCCATCTCACCGTCTACAACACCTTTCCAACAAGTGGGCATGGACTTGCTGGGCCCATTCCCATTGTCTTCCTCAGGGAACAAATGGATTGTTGTGGTGACGGACTACTTAACGCGGTACGCCGAGACACAGGCGCTCCCCCACGCTAGTGCTGCCGAAGTGGCTGAGTTTTTTATGACATCAATCGTCTTGCGTCACGGTGCGCCATCAGTCGTCATCACGGACCGTGGAACCGCCTTTACGGCGGCATTAATGCAATCTCTCTTCGAACTCACCCACACCAGTCACCGGATGACAACAGCCTATCATCCCCAAACAAACGGCTTGACTGAACGCCTCAACCGGACGCTTGCAGATATGCTTGGTATGTATGTCGACGTTGAGCATCGTACGTGGGACGAAGTTCTTCCTTATGCAACCTTCGCCTACAATACGGCAGAACAGGAGACTACCCGTCTTACACCTTTCCAGCTGGTCTACGGACGGTGCGTCACTACCATGCTGGATGCTATGCTACCCGCTCCTCACAACGACGGAGACATCGGCCCCTACGCTGACGTTGACACATTCATCCAGCGGGCTGAAGAAGCCCGCCAACTCGCAAGGTGCCGGATTCGACATCAACAACAACTCGACGCTGGTCGCTACAACCTCCGACACCGATGCGTTCGGTACGAGCCCGGCGACTCTGTATGGGTATGGACACCTGTGCGCCGCCGCGGACTCTCCGAAAAGCTCCTCCGACGCTACTTCGGTCCGTACGCGGTGGTTCGTCGTATAAGTGATGTCACATACGAAGTTTTTCTGCGGGACACGACCTCCTCACCACGTCGGCGCCATCCGACCGAGACTGTCCACGTGGTGCGCATGAAGCCCTACCATGACAGGCTGCAACCCGCCGCTTTACCAGCTTAACAGCTCTCTGTATTCTCTGCCGTCCGCCGTCTATACCGAACATTACCTTTGCTGTCCGTGTTTGTTTCCGGCGTCGGGCCGCCGCCTTGATGGAGGGGGTAATGGCGCGTGCTCATGGGAGCGCGCCGACGATGAAGACGAAGTGTGCGTGTGCCGGTGGACAAAGACGAAGTGTGTGTGTGGTTCGGACAGCCATTTTGTGAGTTCCCTGCTGTGCGCTGGACTTCGCTGAGACCGTGATCTGGGCCGGTTCTGTCTTCGTTACAATATGACACCAGCAGAACCAGCCCCATGGCATTCTAATTACCGCAAGATCTCGGCTAAGGACCACAGTCATATATGGGGTGCACCTCGTTTTGAACTAGATAATTGAGAAAAATATGGTTATACTTTTTTCTAATTCATGTATGAGCCGCACCTTTAAAATTCCCCCAAATTTAAAAAAATTGCCGCTCTTACACGAGTTTATACAGTATCAAAAAGTTTTTTCGTAAAGGTCTAACACTGACTCACTTTATTTTTCTTTCAGTGCTTTACATGAACAACCCTTAAGCTTGTGTTCTGCAACCGCAGTTCATGTTTTAGCTTTTTTCTTTAATGAAGCATTTTGTACAGGTTGCTGTGTATCTGTTTCTCCTGAAGGGTTATTTATTGCCAATTGGTTTTGATGTTTGCATTCATTTTATAGCATCGGTGCTCATGCACTTTGTTTCGGCAGGTGCTGCCACAGTCTCCTTGACACGAAAGAAGGCTACGTCGCAGATGCCAGCAAAAGGTGGCTAATGTTCGCGGGAGATGAGGAAAGGGGCCGGAGCGCAAGGCGCCGCGAAGCCGGACTGGCTGCCTCCAGCGTGCAAAATGGCTGTTATTTATAGACAAATAAATGAATGAAGCAAATGTTTTACCTGAATACGGCTGTGCGTTTTGTAGTGCTCATCTGTTGTGTCTAGATTACAAAACAATATTCTTTACAGATGTGCAGGCATTCATATGTTCAAGAACGTAAAGAGAAGATTACTATTGCAGGTATACAAACTAATGAATTGCAAATATATAAATAGGTGGTTATGCCTCGTTCGTTGTTGCAGCATTGCAGCAAGTCTGCTTCTGGACCTCAATGTCTGTGACTGCCTTTATACAGGGGTGTTGAATGCACAAGGGCCTTTTTTATGGTTTCTTTTAGTCCCTTTTGCCTTTTGTACCCAGGGATTGTCAATTTTATATGGCACAAAGCTTATGATTTATGGTTTATGGGAATTTAACGTCCCAAAGCGACTCAGGCTATGAGAGACACGACACTAAGTTTGATTACAGTGTTCGCAGTCATGTTTGTTTTTCTAGCTTATCTGAAAAACATCCCTCAACGAGATACAAGAAGTCTCATGCACTGTCTCTCGCAGCTCAAGTTGCTGCAGATTGCTGGCATTCAGTTCAGCAGTAAGAATACAAAATGCAACTGTGGCATAAAATTCCAGCATGAAAGAAATGCATTTACCAACAAAGTGTTCTAGCCTCTTTTGAATTCATGCTGCCTCACCACATTTGAATAGCGCTGTAAACGCCAAGCAATAAGGAGATGCATGTAAGTTTGATAGATTTACAAAAATGTGCAATCCCATGGAGGCCAGGTACAAATAGCACTTCGCAACTTTATTTCAAAAGTCTTTATGCAGCGAAGCTTTCAGCTGCTATACTGCTGCATTTCACACTATGTTGTCAAGTGGGAATATTGGTGTTTTTGAGACTGTCATCATCAAGAAGGGATTGTATATATTTGAGATATTTGGCAAGTGTTGGCAGCAAACTGCTTCTGTACAAATAAAAAAATCTCAGAATAATACAGGGAGCTAAAAACAGCAGCAGTTGCTGAAAAATGGGCATTAGAAAAAAGCTAAAATATTAATTGGACAACACGAATGCCTACAGTCAAAGAAACAAGCTTGGATTTAGCATGGTGTTAGAGTGCAGGCCTTATCATGGTCCAAGGCATTTCTGATGATTTTCTAAGCTTGGCCTTCCTTAAAATGGCCAATGGTTGGCTTGTCACCACATCCAAGCACGGACTTTGATTAGTGTGCAGCATTTTGCCAATCATGGAAGCATTAATTAGCCACTGATGATTTGCCTTGTTCGGACCAATAAAACTATGCTGCTTGGGTTGCGCTGTACAGCCGTAGGTTCTTAAATGCTTGTTTTTTGCCTCGCCCCTCCAATGCGCACATGAGGGCCACAGGAATCTTCACTACAGTCCTCATAATAAGTTTTGTAGCCTCATCAGCTATGTCACCCCCATGAGTGCTAGCTTTTTTATCTGAAATAGATTATACAGAATACACAAAGCGAACTATGCCATGAAAACCATACAATAAATTTTTATTAAAACTCCCTCTTCGAGGAACCATGTGCAAGTCAACAAAAAATCAGAAGCCTGTAGAACTGGATCATACACACGACCCAAAGAGACCACTGTGATTCACACAGTGGTGTGGCTCAGCCTAACGATAACAGAATTCTTTGTTTTCTTCCATACGCCCATCTTTGCATCATCATGTTAACTTCCTTTTATGCATGACTCAATGGCATATGTTCCCAAACAATTAGATAAGGGGAAAAAGTGAACCCATTACTTTAAGGCCGCCTTGAAAGATGACAAAATGGTAGTCTAGAGATAGATAAGCGATGTCAGCACATAGCCGTCAGCTGCCACTATGCACAGAAAGGCTAATAATGCTTGTGCTAACTTCTTGTAGTAGGCTAGATATTATCTACAGCGAATCCTCATTCAAGTACATTTGTGCATAATGAGGCGTTCAGGTCTTCAAATTCAAACGCAACACGAGGCAATTTCGAAGTCACAACTTTATCTACAGTGGACTCACTCTATGTAGAGCGCTCAAAATAAAACTACATCTGAACAATACACTATGCATCAAAATTATATATAAAGGAATAAATACGTTGCCAGTAGTTCATAGGCACAATTCAAAGAAATGCAATATATCCAGTCGAAAAAACAGCAGGCCGTTTCTGGTGTTTAGACCAAACCGGCTTTTCAGACACGGGATCTGGTGTGGCCCGGTGTAGTGTTTTCTGGTGTAACCGTGTCCGGTGGTCCGTTCAGACTGGGATTTTAGACATGGGTCCTGATGTGGCGTAGTGTGTTTTAGTGTGTTCTGGTCTGGTGTTCTGTGCTGTGACCCGGTTGTCTGATACCGGCTCTGGTGTGCTTGGGTTTAGTGTTTCCTGGTGTGGTCGGTATACCATTCGATTTGGTGTGGTTTGTGTACTGTACAATGTCTTGATAGAGATGCTGTAAGTTTGGACATACTATCGTGAGCAAAATTAGGAGATCCCTGCGAACGCATGCCAAATGATGTAAAACGGCAAGCACTCCTGATGTCGAGACAGCTGCACTCGCATCCACCATATCGCTGCGCTGGTCTTGATGGCAGGAACATTTCATCAGGTGACCCCTGCACGCAGTTAGGCATAGTTTGGCACACACTCACAGCGTCATAATTTTTCACGTTTGTACGCTGGAGCATGCACATAACCGCACCATTTGTGTTCTTGCCGAAGATCAAGAATAAGCATGTATAGAAAGAAAAAATGCTCACATTTTCTCAAAAGGATCCTTAGTTTATTGGTAGACAAAATTGGCAGTACAGTCAAGCTAGAGGCCTCTTCCATCGTAGCATGCATCTTTTCCGACCAAGTCAAAAATCTTGCATTTCCCTGCCAGCAGCTTGACTCCTACTGTGTAGCCACAATGGCTGAAGAACAACAGAACAAAATCACGAATTTGTGTGGAATACAGTATAATAACCATAGTGCAAAGACAACTAGCAAATGTTGCCATTAAATTTAGCTCAGTGGTGCAAACATATACTACACGTTCAATACGACTCGCAGTGCCTCTGCAGTAGATCAACTGTCTTTTCCGTTATAGTAAATAAATGCTACTAACATAAAGCACCCCACTCGCATTGATTTGCTTGAAATCAAGTTGCTGGTTGACCTAGTATTTCATACTTTCATTCACACAGTGTGACGATGAACACGGACAAAGGAGAATACGCCGAAAAACGCTTTTAGGTGCATCCGCCCTTTCTCCTGTTCGTCAACATGTTGTGTGAATGAAAGTGTGAATTATTTCGTTAAGTGTTTTTCTTTTGTATTCATAGCTAACTGCATGTATTTACACCCCAGTTGGGTACGCCTGCATCATATTCTGAATTCCTATCATATTATGGCGTTGCAGCTGATATTGAGCATGACAGTGCTTCTAACACAAAGTCAAGCTTTCTGAGACAATGAGGAGCACTCTAGCATCTCGGGTAATTTCATTCAATACCAGGCTCAGATATTCAAATAGTTGGTAACCTATAGAAACAAGTTAAAATGGAAATTCTACTGCTGCAGAAAACAAAAATTTTAAGACGAATTAGGGAATTTAGAAAAATGATTAGAAGCTGCCGTAAAGATGGGCACAAAAAGGAGATAAGATTTAGTTCTATTAAAAATATTTGATGCGAGTATATTTCAGGGTGACAAAATCCATGTATTGAGTGTTTTCATGCGCACTGGTTGCAGAACAGTAAAGCACTGGCAGGCAGCATCTAATTAGAAGGCCATTCCGTTTCATTTTTTACTATTTTGGCAGCAAAGCATGGAAATCAGACTGCTGAAATTTATTTTAAGCAGAATGCCACATACAAATTGACAAGGCTGGAATGTTAATGATGCAAAAGGAAACCTTAAACAAGATGCTCTGAATACTGGAACTGGTAATACCGCAACAGATGCGCAAAAAACTGCCAGAATGTTTTTCCTGCTGAATGTAGTAAAACCAAAGTTGCCTGAGCGAACATCAGTTTTGTTTAGGTATAGCTTGCTGTACACATCCTGAGCCTCTGGTGCAGCTCTCTGCGCAGCACTTGCAGACACTTGCACACCTACGAAACCCACAGTAGATTCTGAGTACTTTGCACATCCCACTACGGTGCCCAGCACTCCCTGTCTTCCAGTGACATGCACTTCTTTTTGTGCTTCAACACATTAGGGTTCCAGTTACCAAAATCTCCGGTTTGTTTACGAGTTAAGTGAATAGGCTTAACCAGTTGGACTCGCTCTAAGCAGCAGATCATTTTCAAGAGGCGCTTCTCACAGCAAGGCAGATAACAATAACGGCTTCCGGACACTAGCGGAGGGCTCCTATTTAATTTAACCTAAGTGGGATTCTTTAAGCTTCGCTGGCATTGTATGAGAGACCGGCGACATTTCCAAAAGAGGAAAGTTTACTGCCACACATATACATAACAAACAACTCGCATGATTCCTCCCAACATGTATGCAACAAAGTATTGACACCACCGCTTCAAGCCATCTCTAAAGGCCCTACTGGGCCGCCCTTGCTAAGTGTGTAAAAAGTAGCTGAGATAGGCTTTGTCATGTTCAATGCCACAAACTATTTTTACAAAGCACGCAGCAAAACGAGCAAAAGAGAGCTCAAGCACACCTATGCTTGAGTAAAAAGTTGCAAAAAATTTTTTTACATGCAAACTAAAGTAGCCAAAGTTAGAACGTGATTTCAAAACTGTATGCATAACAATTAGACAAGAGAGCAGAGAAGGTAAGAGAAAAAAGACTCAATATGAGCTACATGACGGACTCTAACCGTCACTTTCATCATGCCATCTGTGAGCTAAACAATAGGCCAGCTAGCATTAATTCAAGCTTAAATTCATGCAAAATGCTTTCAGTGATCGCTACAGGGTGTATCATACAAATTTTCGTCTTTAAGTAGAGACAACCAGAGGATTCACAGACGATGGCAAATGTAGCGGCACTCACGAAGGCCTATACTGAATCAGCTTCACTTAGGCCTCAGCACATAAAACCCAAGCTTCAAGGCAAATGACTGCTAAGTACCGTCAGCCTTCTGTTTCCATGGCTTGAGAAGTATTCACTAAAAGTTGTTCATTATGGGTAATTTCACTGATCATGCACTGCCGTACTGCACATCGAGCCTAGGCCTCTGCAGCTTTTATTCTCACACGAGCTAACTGCACCCATCAATTAACCTTCTGTAAATAAACTTTCACATGAAGACCACAACTGCCGCCGCGGTGGCTGAGTGGTTCCGGCGCTCGGCAGCTGGCCCGAAAGACGCGGGTTCGATCTCGGCCGCGGCGGTCGAATTTCGATGAAGGCCAAACTCTAGAGGCCCGTGTACTGTGCGATGTCAGTGCGCGTTAAAGAACCCAAGGTGGTCTAAATTTCCGGAGCCCTTCACTACGGCGTCCCTCATTGCCTGATTCACTTTGGGACGTTAAACCACATACACCAAACCAAACCAAACCGAACACCACATCTACAATTATTTGTTCACGTCTTGTTTGTTTTCATTATCCTTTGTTTGTAGCTTTTATACTATAAACCGCTAACAAACCTGAGTCATAATTCTCACCTACACTGATAGATTGAGTATATGCCTCTGAGATAAATCCAGCTAAAGCTAGCACTTGCCTCTCAATGCATCCATTGTTAACTTCAGTGAATTATGAAACATCACTCCAGCGCACAAAAACATAGGAACGAAGGAGGATAGACACCACGGACACCTGACATAATTTTTATGCGCTGGAATGATGTCTCATAATTTTGCCCAGAACCAACTAAGCACTTGCCACTGGAACTGCATTGTAGAACTGCTTCTGTGGACCAGTTGGTAGTGGCAGTCCTCTTGTGAAATACTGCATCTTTTGGGATTCCCTTCATGGTGTCATACATTGCCTTCTCTACCTTGAATTTATATACACCTACAGGAAAAAGAACAGGCGTAAAAAATTTTTAGCCATATTCGCAGCCAAGAATATGACATTAATTGCATTTGTGCACTTCAAAGCGGCACTATGCATTAACATCTGTTGAAGCAAGAAAGTAAGAAATTATTACGTTGACTACCAACACAAGACATTTAGCTTGACATTGATGGTGTCATGCAATAGTGGTGAGTTCTGATAGCAGTGTGAAGTATAAAAGGCAACTGCTTGCTTTGCCTTTGAGAATTTGCAACTTTAACTGCACAATAATTAAAAAAAATAGACTTCGTCCTTGAAAATCGCAGATTAGTATGTGTGGCAGCAAATACTGAAATTAAATATAGTAGGAGCACTGCCAGTGTTTAAAACAGCACGCCGTGACTGCTAGGACCAATTTTCGAATTACAGTTCTTTCCCATGCCCTTGTCAAGCAAGGCACTAATGCCGGTTGACCTGCAGTAAAGCTAATGTGTCCTCAACATGCTGTCTAGTTAGCAAATTTCTTGTGAAAAATGAAGGAAACATTACTTAACATTTTTTGAGCTAGAAGCGCATGAGCTATTGATACAGTCCAAGGCAAACAACTTGGTGCCTTAGAATAGTGTTCAACGAGGGGCCGATACGCAGAGACACTGGACTTGCCACTGTTTCCCTATACAAAGTAATACAGGAGTGCATGACCTTTTGTGTTCATGTTAAGAAATACCAAATATAAAGAGAGAAAAAAAACCGAAGTGCAAAGAAAAATTAGAGACAAGTTCTGTCATTACACTTTATGTGACACTTTAGAGTACACGTTCAAAAGAAGTAGTAAGATGGACATTTTGAAATTTTGCACAATCGTCAAATTGTCATTAGCATAGTCACTATGCCCTTTCTTCACAAAAGATGTTTTCAGCGGCTTCGGTGCACTTTAGTTTCTTTTCGTTACAGGGCCAAGGACCAAGAAATGGTAATAAGTGTCCATAATCATTTTAATTTCCATGCTTCATTACTTCTTAACACAACCCTCCATATGACCCACAAGATTTGCTGCAAGTGTAGAATTTCGGCGTACACCATTCACATTCTATGAATTATCTGGCTGCTTTTTCCAAGTGTTATACAAATTTTCACAATGAATGTGCCGTTGAGCGAGTTTGAGAGCAAGCAAAAACATGATATGAACCCAATAGCTTAAGGAATTTTTCGAGTATTCCGTAACATTATGCTTGTAACAAGACAACTTCAGGTGTCAATACTCATCAAAGCTGCCTTCAGATCTCAGCTTTGGTGTGCTCATAAAGTGAGGGTGGGGTGCTTAGTTATAATGTCCAATTGTCACTGCTGGTACACTGTGCTACTTACTTCAATGTTGAAGGCTGTGACACTATATCCTCCGAAATCTGACACCTGTCATAAAGGCTGAAAAGCAAAAGCAAATGAGGGACCATTGAGACCTGAAATTATTCCCTACTTGCACAGTTATTCACATCACAAAGAAAGCTGACAGATGGCACGAAGGTATACTGGTATTTTGGCCCCAGATGCTCGCTCATTTCGGCCTCAGTATCCTAACTAAAGGAACCAAAAAGACATGACTGTTGAAGAAAGCATAAGAAGCTCCCGTAAACGCTCATCAGCAGTTAAAAACAAATTATAACCCCTCATAATAATACAAAAGTCAACCAACCAGGCCACTGTGTCAGTCACCAACTAAGAAACCATGTACAAACTATACACTGCGAATGCACAAACTCTACATGAGAGAAAAGCATGCCCTTCACTTGTGACCTACAAATTTGTGTCAATGTAAGATTCTTGGCAACAGTAGGCATCACCAATAATCACATATGCAAAGAAGGAAGAGGGCACCTAAATGATGCTGTACAATTTAGAATTTAGCCCTTCAGCGAACTATATTTTGTCTAGTACCGTGAGCACCGTCAGAGGAGAAGGCAAAAATGAAAGCTGCCATTTGTCATGAGGCTTGCCATAAAAAAACACTTAAGAGATGTGATGCACAAAAAAAAGAAGGGATGCACTACGCGATGACACAGCACAAAATAACACAGGAAAACAGGGCACAACCAATGAATGAAAAGAGAACAACAAAATGAAGGCAAGCAGTACTAAGCACTTCTACCTCTTCAAATTGAGAACAGTGAAATGTGCATCACCTAAAAACTTAGTTTCAAGGACTATAAACACGTAATTTTGGTCACATATTTTTTAAATGCTGCATTAGACATTAGAATACATGAATCCATAAATGGTAATTGCCTCCCCTTAAATAATTTATAATTTCACTTCCTTTCCTCAGGTTGTTTAGGCTTGATCAGCCGAATGATGGCAGTGATGCCTAGTGGGCCTTTAGGGCTGCTGTGGCATGAAAAAGGTTACAATATAAACGTTGATATGCAGTTTTATTTCACAACACCTAAAACAGCCTGTTTGAAAAGCTGGAATGACAACAAATGCCCTATCAGCAGTTACATTACCAGTTTACTAGCTTTTCACATGACCTAAAAAGCAACTACACGTCGCAGCCATCGTTCGGTTGACAATGCTGAAACGACAAAGAGAAAGACAATTATAAATTATTTACCAGTCATAGAGCAAATATCACGAAGTGGTCCATCTACATTAATGTCTAAGGCATCATTTGAAAGAAGACGCATGCAAACATCTGGTGTCCATAGTATATGCAGTTTCTTTCAAGCTTTGTTTAACTATGATATCAGGTTGCATGCCGAAAGGCTGAATCAAACAGGACACTACAAACTTCTAATTGCCTGTAACTGTATTAGAGCAAGTTTATATGCTGAACTTGCACATTTTCATCACCAAGCAAGTGAAATGACAAAAAATCAGAACTCACCAACATGATAACCGAGGTAACACTATATGGGGAACATTCACCTTTTTTCATTTAGCACTTTTAGCTTTTTTAGCACAGGCTATAACTGAACAGACCCTGAAGTTGTTTGCAGTAGACGGTGCTTATTTTGTACTCAGGTCTAGAGGCAGTAAAAATATTCCAACTACACTGAGAGGTTCATTTAACAGTACCTCTTGCTTGGCTTGTTGGCGTAACATTGTGTAACAAAAGTAAAAACAACGCTAATTTTTACACAAACCCCACAGAAAGAAAAGTCAGGAAGGGCGCTGTCTTGTCTGTTCTTTCTGTGTGGTTTGTGTAAAAATTAGAGCTGTTTTTACTTTTGTTGTACAGTGAGAGGCCGCAGAAGAGAAGCTTACAAGAGAAGCTGTCAAGTCAAATTAATGTTTCATCTTTGAGGCGCATTCATAGCTGCACTATATAACACCATATTTTTTTTCTCCAAGTGAAAAAGATGCCTTTGCTGGAGCAGTCTCTGAGGAGTGCCATGTGACACCGGCATTACTGTAGAAGGATGCTTGGTTATCCTGCTACGAATGTCTATGAAGAGGGCCATGTGAGATGGGCGCTAGAAAAAATATAGAACATTGTTCTCATGCTGTAATATCACCTTAAAAAGCTGAACTGTAGTCAATTACTTCATATTGGTGTTTTTAAAGCCTGGCTGCACTGAAGGTGGTCTCTAGTGACTCGAGAACATGTGTGGAGGCAACTAGAGAGAGAGAGAGAGAAAGTGTCCGAGCTGAGGCTATGCCATTGAGATCGTTGTTGCTGTCTAGCCTTGGAGCTGAGCAGCGAGCTTTAGACTAACTCGTGGTATGAGGGTGCAGGTTTCCCCATTTCTTCCACCCTGTGTTTTGTGCTGTCAACTCTGCATTTTTTCCGTCTCGGCTTTAAGAAAACTTGTTAATGATTCTTGCCAAAAATCACCACGAAATTTTAGAAATGAAAGGAGAAATGTTCCAACCACCACTAACAAGAAAAAGAAAATTGGTTGCTTGCATCGGATTCATACACTCCCTACATTCTAGTACAGGGAGTCTCAGATTCCTCGTTATTCTTGGTGGGTGTTCTGAGACCAGCCGAGACCTCCTGAAGCACTGCTTCTTTCTGAGCATTAAGTGGCGCTATCTGATGACGACATATTGAGAAGAGACACACACGTTATTTTGATTAGGGGAATGCCAATACATGCCATCAACGTTCTGGTCCAAAGCGGACATTGCAACACACTGATCTCAACACAGAGGTGAAGAAAACAGACCTTAGAAAACTCGATACATACTTGTGCTCTGCAATGTACGCTGAACGGGCATAGACAAGAACAGCCCCAAATCTGGACAGTGGCGACATCCTCACCGATGAAGCTCTCTTCAAACCTCTTCACTACTGAAGAGGAGGCACTTCACCTGTATGGCATCATAACTTCCAGTTGCATGACATCATACTTTTAGCACCTACAGTGCCTGGTACTTCCTGATAATTATTCGTATTGCTGGCATTTTACACAACCACGAGAAAATGTTAAAACAGCCAATCTTCAAAAACTAACGCCACTTTCTCACATTAGTTTTTATTATAAGCTCTGCACTAAGGTTATTCAAAACCACTTAAATTGAAAGGGCTACAGAACCTCCTTTTCTAGGGCTACTTCTTCGTCAACATTGAGCAATGATTTTTATTCATGGCCGCCAGCAACTAAAAGAGCTTTACAGCTGCAGGCAGCGTTACCAATGTTACAAAAGTGATCGAGCAGGCAGCTCCCCGATTTTTGGGGTATCGTAGCGACGGGTCGCTCAATTCACTCAGTCGATTACATGCCTTGACGCGCCCCACTCTTCCCACTCTTAGCTTGACAGCTGGTTTAATAGGCTCGTAGAAGTGTGTTCTAACCTTAAGACGCCACATCAGATCACTATAAAGACGCACATACGCGTAGCGAATAACACAACGCTGAACAGACCGAACGGCGCATGGTATCGGCAGTCCGCAGTTGTCTGATTGGCGGCTAAAATCAAGTTAGGAGTAAAATTTCATCAGTCACGGCTAGGTGGCTTGAGCCACCTCCCCATTTAAAGGAATCAGCCGTATTCATTCGTCCGCCTGTCCGTCTCCGTCCGTCCGTCCGTCCATCCATCCATCCATCCATCCATCCATCCATCCATCCATCCATCCATCCATCCATCCATCCATCCATCCATCCATCCATCCATCCATCCATCCATCCATCAACCCACCCATCCATCCATCCATCCATCCATCCATCCATCCATCCATCCATCCATCCATCCATCCATCCATCCATCCATCCATCCATCCACTCACCCACCGACCCACCCACCTACCCGTCCGTCCGTCCGTCCGTACGTCCGTCCGTCCATCCATCCATCCATCCATCCATCCATCCATCTATCCACTTACCCACACACCCACCCACCCACCCATACATACATACTTACTTACATACATACATACATACATACATACAAACAAACAAACAAACATACATACACACATACATACATACATACATACATACATACATACATACATACATACATACATACATACATACATACATACATACATACATACATACATACATACATACATACATACATACATACATACATCCGCCCGCCCGCCCATCCGTCCGTCCGTCCGTCCGTCCGTCCGTCCGTCCATCCATCCATCCATCCATCCATCCATCCATCCATCCATCCATCCATCCGTCCGTCCGTCCGTCCATCCGTCCGTCCGTCCGTCCGTCCGTCCGCAATGGGCCGATAGTGGCGTCAAAAATACTTGTGCCGGCAGTGCACGATCACGTCCCACGTCTAAAAATGAACAGGAAGTCGGGCAACTACCTTAACGAAAGCGCAAAACATAAATCACGCGTCTTACTGGGCGGTATACAATTGCCACATTTACATTATGGACTCCTACGCGTGCCTGCCATTTAGCAAACGCATCTATGCATACAGCTCGGCGCTCGCGTCGCAACGCACACACTGTGAACACTGACAGACCAGCAGGTTGATCATTCGATGTGGAATGCAGTTTGCTGCCGCGGAAACAACCAGTGACACACGTGCAATGCCGAAGGGAAACGAACAGGACAGAACTGACAGGGCCTCGTCCCTTCCATTTCTTCTCGCCTTTGTGCTCGCTCGTTTATTTTCGTAGTCGCGAATTGCTCGCTCTCCTGCGCTACACTATGGGTCTCACCTGGAAACGAAGACTTGACGCCTTGCAGTGACCGCTTTCTACTCTTGCTTCGCGGCGGCGGGAAGAAAAAAAAAACTGCAGCGGCTTCTATGGTTGAAATTGAACGTGTTGTCTAGATGAAACGGCTAGATACTTCTAGGCGTGGTTACTTCTTCACAAAGTACGCGAACGGCTGCATTGCTGACACGTAACGCAAGCTGCGATAAGCAGGAAACCCAAATGCAAGTTCGAAGCAACGATTTTGAAATCAGACACACACTGCACACGAACCGCAGCAGCACGGACCATGGCACGGCGCGTCGGAAGGCCTAGTCGGATATCACGCCGGGATGCACAGTGGGAAAGGAAGGAAGGGAGGGTATACTGTGTCCTGCCACGTGACCTGGCAGCCAGCGCGCTGGATTTTAACGGCGTTAAGAAGCACACTGGGCGCTGGCGCGTGGCTATTAGTGTTGCGCGTGTCATGGCAAATAATTACTGCGAACTGTTACAAAACTGCAGTTCGACTAAGGCTCTTCGTGCTTCCGTGTATCGTTGCCATGCAGTTTTCATGTCAAAAGCAGGCGACAATATTTATGCTCCTAGCTGAACAACTTTACAAATTGTTTTGTTAGCTTTTCTCTTTTCTTTCTGGTCTTTTGCACACCAGATTAACAAGCTTCCACTGCATATTTTTTAGCACAGCACCAAGTTTCTCCTAAACCGCATTTCGGCTTATGCTACAAAGATATAAACTGCAGAACAAGTCTGCTTTACTCACCTTCAAAAAAAGTTAATCTCAAAGCTTCTATTGTAGCTTCAACAAAAATGTGTATTATTGTAAAAGCTCATTAAGTCGAAGATCAAGGGACTTTAAAAAATTCAAAGTATCGAATGACTTCCAACAAAACTGACGAGAACCACTTGTACCAGAGTAAAGGTCGGAAGGGGGACAGTCTCATTTATTGCTGGCAGCCGGAATTCGTCTACCTATATACTTTGTCATTTTGAAGCGCATATAACTTAAATTACAAGCTTAATTGCATATTCTATGCAGAATAGTTTTTGATTGAACGCGGGAATGCAAACTATTTGCCCACATTCGTCTGGCTTCATTAACGTGGACACGTGTGCGATCCGAAATGTGCTCTTTGTGGAAAGGGACATGAACTGGGAAACAAGAAGTGTTGCGAGATCTACCGAACTCTGTACATCTTCAAGAAACGCAAGTGGGAGCGGAAGCTCAAAGAAGAGGAGGCGAAGAAAACACCCCCGCCTGGGCGGAAAAGCCGCTCAAGGAGCCGGGAGGGCTTCCGGAGCCGCTCCGACTCCTTCCCTCGCCTCGATCTCCCGGGCCGTTCCAGCTCCAAGGGCTGCTCCAGCTCCGGGGATCGCTCCGGCTCCAGCGGCCACTCCGGCTCCAGGGCAAAATCGTCGTCAAGGCCGAGGACTGAAGCCAACTGGCAAAGGGAGGTGAGCTGGGTAGATAAGGTCTCCCCAAAAAATTAGGAGTCCAAGGAACTAGCCAAGATGAGAATCATGGTAGAGAAACTCACTAAGAGTAGATGACCTCGAAAAGGAAAACGCTATGCTAAAAAGAGAGAAGAAAGTAGCTAACGCAGTCAATACAGCTAACACGATTAAAACCCACTCAACCGTTGAAAGCACTGTGGAGATGAAGGTAGATGACACCCGCTCCCCACCTCTGAAAAGGAAACTAGGCGCGAACCCGTCGCAAGAGCCCACAATGGCAGATCTATGGAAGAAAATGGACGAATTCCAGGCAAGCTGGCAGGCAGAGTTCGCAGCAGTCTTCCAAGCCATCCAGGCGCTATCGGAAGAAAGCCAGAAACACAGGGCCGAGTTGGTGAGTATTAATAACTGGCAGAGGGAAACAGAGCAGAAGGTACATGGTGGACCACAGACGGCTGCGACCCAAATACTACTGGGTGAAAATCTTCAATTCAATCATGGCCAGTCACAGTAAACACTCGATTTGGCGGTGTAATTTCCGCGGGTACCGTCGCAAAAGGGCGGTCCTACAGCAGCTCCTTCTTGGCAAAGACAATCCGGATGTAATCGCTTTACAAGAAACTGCGGGGATGGCAAAATAATCGGGCTACTTGTCATTTAGTACAGGTGATGCAAGATCCGGGGTAACCACCCTGGTCAGGAGAAACTTAGCAGTCGTTAAGCATGACACGAAGGTTATCAACGTAGACCACGTCCTTGTTGAACTTATTCCAGCAAAAAAAGAAAGAAGGCAGCCTTATTCTCAATATCTATAGCAGCCCGAAACAGAGGAAGGCCCGATTTGGACCTCTTCTCCAAAAAAACTCTGCGTATTGCCAAAAGGCAAGCTTTGGTAGTGGTGGGAGATTTTAACGCCCAACACGCTGCCTGGGAGTACACAAAAGAAAGAGTTAATGGAAGGGAACTCTGGCTAGATGCACAGCAAGAGGGGCTCACCATAAAGGCCGACCCCCAAACCCGCACTAGAACGGGGAATAGTGTCAGCGTAGACACCTCACCCGACCTCACCTTCGTCAAAAACGTGGGAGATGCAATCTGGGTTAATACCCAGGAAAACCTAGACAGCGATCTCTTTATTCTCGAAACAGTGGTGAGCGCAGGCCCTGCCAGGAGAAAAGGCAGAAACCAGCTAATTGTTGAATGGGATGTCTTTCGCGAAATAAGAAGCGAGACAAAAGCGAGTGAGATAAGGGATATTGGTGAATGGGCTAAGAAACTGGGCCAGGACGTCAAGAACGCAACCAAGGTGATAACGGAGGACTATTCACTGGAATTAGAGGACAGCCACCTCCTCCATATGTGGGTAGCTAATCTCAGTATGGAAAAACGGCTCAGGAGGCAAAGGTGGAACCGCAATCTCAGGAGACAGATCGCAAGGCTCAATAAAAATATAGAAGATTACGCGCTAAAACTAACCAGGCAGAACTGGGAGTCCACCTGCAATAGGATGGACGGAAATATAGGCCTAGCTAGGACATAGAGTCTACTCCGATACCTGCTGGATCCACAGGGCTGCAAAACAACGCAGCGACAGAACCTTCAAAACATTCTTCACTTGTACAAAGGTACGGAGGTAGATCTAATGAAGGAAATACAGGGGAGATACATAGGAGACACTAGAAAGGAACCCCTACCTAACTATGAAGGCGTAGACAACTGCAGCCTAGACGAACCCATCAGCGAAGCGGAGGTCCGGGCGGAGATTGCCAGGCTCAAAACCAAGTCAGCTTCAGGCCCGGATTGCGTTAGCAATAAAATGCTTCGCAATCTAGACGATAACTCTATAAGTTCATTAACTAACTTTACGCAGAAGTGCTGGGAAGAAGGTAAAACTACCAAATCAGTGGAAAACCGCTAAGGTGGTGATGATCCCAAAACCAGTCAAGAAACTCCAGATAGAGAACTTAAGACCTTTCTCTCTAACCTCTTGTGCAGACAAGCTTTTGGAGCACGTTATTCAAACGCGGCTCAATAACTACATGGAGGATAATGACCTCTATCCGCATTCGATGGTGGGCTTTAGGCCCAGGCTCTCCACCCAGGACGTGATGCTGCAAATAAAACACCAAATCATCGATGCGAAAACCGGGGACGCAAAGGCAATCCTAGGGCTTGACCTAGCGAAGGCTTTTGATAACGTCACACATAAAGCCATTCTGGAGAACCTTCTGGACTTGGTAGCAGTCGAAGGAACCTACAATTACATTAGGGACTTTTTGTCAGACCGAGAAGCACGAATACATATTGGAGAATGCAAATCGGATGACATTAATTTAGGCAGTTAAGAGACCCCACAGGGCTCTGTGCTCTCGCCCTTTCTTTTCAATGTGATCATGATCAAACTCCCTGAAAGACTTAAGGCTATTGAAGGACTAAACCACAGCATGTGCGCTGATGACATCACGTTGTGGATCGCTAGGGACCGCGATGCCCAAATAGAGGACACCCTTCAAAGGGCTATTCAGGAAATTGAAGGTTACGTCGGACCTAGGGGACAAATGTTCACAGCAAAAATCGGAACTGCTTCTATACCAGCCGAAAGGCAGGGCCAGTAAGGAGGAACCGTAAATCTCCCTCAAAGCTTGGGGGATTCTCATTCCAAAAGTGGAAACAATCAGAGTTCTGGGACTTCTGATTCAGGCCAACAGCTTTAATGGCGAAACAATAAGGAAACTAGACGGCTGCGCACCGCAGACCATGAGGCTCATCCGCAGGATTGCCAACAGG